>NC_045964.1:50289474-50586974 GCF_010909765.2 Amblyraja radiata | reverse complement strand
TCTTTAGTCAGAGGGTGGTGAATCTGTGGAATTCTTTGCATAGACGGCGGTGGAAGCCAAGTCAGTAGATAAGGCAGAGATTGACATAGTCTCTGAAATTTAAGTTGGAGTCGGGACTTTTTTACCAACTCCGACTCCAGCAGCACCAAAATTGCCCTGACGACTCCGACTCCGACTCCATAGCCCTGCAGATGCTGGTTAATACACAAACTGCTGGCGTAACTCAGCAGGTCAGGTAGTATCTCTGGAGAACATGGAAGGGTAGATCCAGCCTGGAAGCAATTGAGGAGGTATTGCGGGCCTGGCTTGGATGAGGTCGGGGTGGCAATGTGGGCCAGGAGTGGCTCTGTTCTCTATAAGTGAACTCCGTTACAAAGAAGTCTGTAATAATGAGGGTTTACTGTTTACTCAGGCCAAAATACAGTTTCACTTCCAAGGTACTATACTGAGCTGAAAGTTTCATTGATGTATTTCATATGAGAAGCATGCTTTTATTTTTAATCCAAAATTGCCAGTACCATTCAGTTATTACACTGAACTGTAATCAAAGACATGACAATAATTGTATTGCTAAATCACATTAGATAAGCAATTCCATCAAAGTTATTACTGGTTAGATTTGTTTTATTGTCCCAGCACTTCCGAGGCTCAGTTCACAGGAATACTTTGAGTCTCTTCAGCAGTTTTGCTTTGAGTCGTGCAATCCATCTCACCCCATCTTTCTTCTCCTTGTGCCGCCTCTTGTATCTCCTCGCTTCTCCTTCTCATAGAATTATGCAGCACAGAAACAGGCCCTTCAGACCAATTTACCCATGCCGACTAAGATGCGCCATCACATTTAGCCCATACCCCTCTAAACATTACCTATCCATGTACCAGTCCAAATGTCTTTTAAATATTGTTATAGTACCTGCCTCAACTAGCTCCTCAGCAGTTCATTCCATATACCCCCACCACCCTCTGTGTGGAAAAGTTGTCAGGTAGGTTCCCATTAAAACTCCCACCTTTCATCTTATACGCATGCCCTCTGGTTCTTGATTACCCTACTCCGTGTAAAAGACTCTGTGCAATTACCTTATCTTATACGTTACCTCATGATCTTATACAGCTCTATAAGATCACAACTCATCCTTCTGTGCTCCAAGAATAAAGACCTAGCTTGCCCAAGCTCTCCCTATAGCTTAGCCCCTGAAAATCCTGGCAACACCTTGTAAATCTTCAACAACATCTTGTACGACTGTAACATAACATTCCAACTTCTGGACTCAGTACCCTGACTGATGAAGGCCAATGTGCCAAAAGCCGCCTTGGCCACCCTTTCTATTTGTGACGCCACGTTCAAGGAATTATGTAACTGCATTCCTAGATCCCTCTGCTCAGCAACACTCCACAGAGCCCTGCCATCCACTGTGAAGGTTCCTGCCCTGGTTTGACTTCCCAAAAGGAAACATCTTGCACTTTTCTGTATTTACCTCTATGCATGTTGAGAAATTTATGAAATCATCAGAAAGTAATGCAGGATTTCTATTGGAAACTGGTCATCTGAGACATTAACTAGCTACTTTAATTGTCTTACATTTTTGGTTTAAACTATATTTACATTAGGTGTTACCTGTTTCCTTTGCAACTATTGCAGGATGTGTTTTGCTGAATAATCTGCCCCAATAGTTGGTTATAAAGGAGAAACAATTTCTTGATTATATTATAATTTTTCACGTAAAGTAGAAAAATGGTATGCAATCAATAAAATCTATTACTTTTGAAACACTTATCAGTTAAAATAATAATGTTTTGCAAAATGTTTACCGCTTTCTTTATTATAACTTCAATAGTTATCTCATTTAATTGCTAACATCAAACTTAATAAATATTGCTTGATATTGAATTACCCTATTAGAAATACATAATGCAGATGGTAAATATCTATAAAATTTACAAATTTTTGTGAATTATTACATAATTGCCCATTTTTAAGAAAACTCAGTTTGGTATATTTTTAGGAAATGTATTTTAAGGAAAGCATCAGTGATTGTTTTATATTCTTGAAGGTTCAACTGCCCAATGATGTGCAGCAGTCTCCAAAACCAAGAAGCAGCCAAGCAATGCAAGCTGCTGATGAAGTGTTTTTTGCCAGACAACCTAATGTCGGAAGTACAAACTTTGAGAATAATTCGACCATCCCAACCAAATCTGGTAAGGTTGTTTGTGATTTTGCTATATTTTAATAAGATTTCAAGGAAGAGCCTTTTTCATGATGAACACCTCTGAATGTGTTGGGTGATAGGGTGATGGTTAGATCAGGTGGAACTGATCTCACACTCCCTTTTGTTTTCAGGCTTGGTATTTAGAATCAGACCGCATAAAAACAGGTCCATAAGCCTTGCTCGTCCATGCTGACCAAGATGGTCATCAAAACTAGCCCTTCAACTGGCCACTTCATCTGGCAGCTTGTTCTATGTATGCACCACCCATTGTGTGGAAAAAAAACAGCCTATTGTGTTCCTATTAAACTCTGCTCACACAGTAAACCTATCCCTCTAGTTCTTAATTTCCCCAACCCTGGGGTAAACACTCTGTATGCTTTTACCCTATTTATGCCCCTTATAATTTTAAACAATTCCAAAGAATGATCCTCAAGGAATAAAGGCCTAGCCTGCCCAACCTCTCCCTATAACTTAGATCCTTGAGTCTTGAAAACATCCTTGTAAATCTTCTCTGCACTCTTTCCAGCTTAATGTATCTTTCCTCTGGCATGGTAACCGAAATGTACTCCAAGTGTAACGTCATCAACGCGAAGATCAGCACGCCAAAATCTACCTTTCAGTGAAGTACGCATTTGTATTCCCAGTTCCCTCTGTCCTACAATACTACTCATGACCTCAACTAAAGAGTTGCATTAAATGTTTAATTGTGCTTAATATGTGAATATTATTACACCTTCAGAGACTAGTCGATATGATTTAAGAATAATCATCTTTACTCCATTTTCCCATCTTGCCATGTATGGTTAATTATACAGTTACCTCTGCTCAACAGTACCCCGCAGAGTACTGATTTAGAATTATACAGTAAGAAAACGGGCCCTTTGACCCATATTATCTAAGATGCCTATCTCAGCTCATAGCATTTTCCTGCATTTGGCTCATATCCATCAAAACCATATCTAGCCATGTATCTGTCCTAATGTCTTTTTAACTTTGTAATTGTTCCTGCCTATGTCACGACTTCAAGCAGCTCGTCCCACGTATTCACCACCCTCTGTGTGAAAACTTGCCCCTCAGTTTTCCGTTCAATCGTTCCTCTCACCTGACACCTATGCCCTCTAGTTTTAGCCTCCCTAACCCTGTAAAAAGACTGTGACAATATACCATATCCATAATCATGATTTTATAACCTTGATAAGGTGACCCCTCACCCTCATTCACTCCAGGAAAAACAGGCCCAGCCTATCCAATCTCTCCTTATAACCCAAGCCCCCCCCCCAACAACATCCTTGTACATTTGTTTCACTCTCTCCAGCTTATTCACATCCTCTGTCGTGGCAAACAGAACTGCACACATCACTTCATGTCCTGGAATGAATCTGGTCTTTATTTTTAAGTAACCTTGTTTTACAAGATGTAATCATGTAATCAGATTATAGAAGCAGAGAAGTCCAATGCAGGAGGGACCAAATGTACTTATCCTGAATGCTTGTCAACTGCTGACTGGAATCTTGTATTTTACCAGGATTTCTAAAAGATTTAACGTTTTAACACATGTAGCTTTTAAGGAAGATGGGAATGTTATTTTAAAAACATTGTAAGATAACTCAAAAAAGCAATGTGCCTGAGATGTTATTGGAGTCATTCTTAGCTGAAGAATTGGTACACAGTGGCGTCACGGTAGAGTTGCTGCCTTACAGCGAACACAGTGCTGGAGACCCGGGTTCGATCCCGACTATGGGTGCTGTCTGTAGTTTGTCCGTTCTCCGAGTGACCTGCATGGGTTTTCTCCGAGATTTTCGGTTTCCTCCCACATGCCAAAGACATACAGGTTTGTAGTTTAATTAGCTTGGTAAATGTAAAAAAAAAAATTGTCCCTAGTGGGTGTAGGATAGTGTTAATGTGCGGGGATCGCTCGTCGGCGCGGACCTGGTGGGCCGGAGGGCCTGTTTCTGTGCTGTATCTCTAAACTAAACTAAAAATCAATGATGTTTTGTCATTTAGAATTTATTTTCCTACTTTGTGTAGTTATTGATAACTAAAGTGAGGAAATAATATCTAGAAATTAGATTCCATCTTTTGCATTTTCAGCAAGTGCCACATATTTTACTCATGACTGCAAAATTCATAATATTGACCTTAACAATATTAAAAATAAGACTGACAGTTTTCATAGAAGATAGACACAAATGCTGGATTAACTCAGCAGGTCAGGCAGCATTTCTGGAGAAAAGGAATAGGTGACCTTTCGGGTTGAAACCTTTCTTCAGCCATCAATGGGTGGCCCATTCACACAGCAAATTACCATGATCCTTTCACCATGTCTTGTCTCATGCTGTGTTATGGAAAAGGTACCATTCAGATCTGATACTCTTCCTTGCGATCAGCATAGGTGCTAAGCCAAAACAGAGTCTGCGAAGGGTATAAACCAGCATCAGTAGTTCTTCCTACACAGTTTTCATGTAGAATTGTGTACATAAACAGTAGCAATGCTACAAAACGTACCTTCAGCGGCGCTGCAATTCTGCCACTGGCCGTGTGCGCGACTTTGGCGCCTTTGAGGGGGGGGGGGGCCGGATTAAAATGCCGTTTTCTCTTGCCTGTCGGAGGCGGATTTCCTCGGGCTGCCAGCTGCTGCAGAAAAATCGATCCACCTCCCGTTCGCGCTATATATATTTTTTTAAATCGCTGGAGAATTTTATATTTGGATTAGAATAAAAAATGACTTCGAACGCCCTCAACGCCTACAACGTGACGGATCTCAAGTACGGGACTAAACACGGTGTAAGTCGTTTATATTACATATAAACTTGCTTCTTGGGATGACTTTAATCAATCCTCTATAAGCGAAAATGTGATTTGGGCCCCATACGAACCGGCAGTGATTTTCCTGCCGATATGGGGTTCAAATTCACCGCAAATGCAACGTTCCAATCGATCACGTTCCAGAAGCAAGATGATTAAAATGTCCTTTTTTTTTTAGATAAGCCGTCTAAATTGTCTATATTTTGTGTTATTCTCTCTCTCCATGATCATTATTTTTTAACTAAATATTCACAACAGTTTGAGTCACATGTATTGTGCAAAAAACAATAATTTGTTTATATTTTGGGTGGGTGTTTCTAGATTAATTTATGGGAATTAAACATTAAATTCCTTCCACCTGGGATATAAATTCATGACCGTGAGATTTAAAAATCATGATATATTGTGAATTCTTGTGTGAATGGGATTAATTTGTTATTTGGATACTTAGGCTATTTAAAAAAATTATCCTTTTCTTAAGAAATGGAATCTACAGGACATTGTTAATGGGAAAGTAGTGGGCAGAAAGGCATGTCATGTGTGGTTTGAAGAGCAAAAACTTGTAGTTTACAATGCCAAAATTAAAAAATTGAGGAAAAACAAGGTGTACAGAGTTGCTTATTAAGAAAGTTATGGGCTTTTGACTTACCTCGATCACAGCTTTTGTGTTAAGTCAATGGAAAAGCAATATGGAACAAGATGCTAATTTCCGAGTATGAAAATTGCCATAGCTTTTTTAATACTGAAGATATAAAAGTGAATTAGGTGTAAAATTAAACTTTAACTGATGAGATAAATTGCAGACTTGATTTTTAAAATCTCAAAATTTTGTAACATTGCTATAAACAGGACCTATGTTGATAGCAAGGAAGAGTATCAGACCTTAATGATATTCTTCCTATAATTACAGTATGTATAAAAGATGAAGCTGTATTTCACTGTACATGGTACAACCATTGAACTATTGAGGAAGGACAGGGTGAAGGAAACATGGTGATTTGATGTGTGACTGGGCCTCCCATGATTGATTCCTGTGCCACATGGCTCTATGTCAAGTGTGGAATGGTTAGAGACCTCGTGATCACAGTAAAAAAACATCTGACCTGAATGGCTGTGATCAGTGTACAAAACATGATCTGCATTGGACCACTTTGATAATAAGAACATGTACATCAGGCTATTGCTCGTCAACTACAGCCATGTTCAACATCATGTGCTCTTCAAAATTCTCATCAAACTCAAAGTACTGGCTCTCTGCTCATCCCTCTATAACAGGGTTCTCAACTTGCTTATCGGCAGACCACAATTTGTACAAATAGGCAATAGCATTTTGACAATAACCATCAACATAGGAGCACTTTAAGGCTGTGTGCTCAGTACTTTGTTCTACTGTCTGTCCCCATGTCTATGCAGCTAGATGCAGTTACAATGCCATCTTTAAATTTGTTAGTGATACCAAGGTTGTTGGCTAACGGGTAATGACAAATCAAGAGTACAGGAAGGAGATTGAAGATCTGATCGAAAGGTGCCAGTACAAAAATCTTGCTCTCAATATCAGCAATACAAAGCAGCTGGTTGATGAATTCAAGAGGATACGTGAACCTATTTTCATCAACGGGACAATGGAGAGAGTCAACAGCTTCAGGCTCCTGGGTGTGCAGATCTGTGAAAATCTGTCATGAGCCCAGCACATTGATGCAATCACAAAGAAAACTCATCAAGGCCTCTCCTGATCATTGCAGAACACTCATCTCAGTAACTTCTATGGACTGTGTCTTTGGTTGCACTACAAGCATAGTGTATTTTGCATACTTATGGTTACCTAGTACAATGTTTTCAAGAATCAAGGGATATGGGGAAAAAGCAGGAACGGGGTACTGATTTTAGATGATCAGCCATGATCATATTAAATGGGCCAGCTTGAAGGGGCCGAATGGCCTACTCCTGTACCTATTTTTCTATGTTTTTATGATTGAATTATAATTTATTAATTATAATTTGTGTATTACATTTGCGGGCCTATTATGCTGCTGCAAGTTAGAATTTATTTTTCAGTACACATGACAATTAAATGCTTCTGACGATCACAAAGAAAGCTCATTAACGCCTCTACTTCCTTAGAGGTTTGAATACTCTATTGAACTTCTGCAGGTGAATGGTAGAGAGCATACTGAATGGTTACATCAGGGAATGGTTCCGAAATTTGAATGTTCAAGAACGAAAGAGGCTGCAAAAAATGATAGGCATTGTCAGTCCATCACTGATGAGATTTATAAGAGGCACTACCTTGAATCTACCCAATATTATCAAATACCGACACCTCACTAGCCACGCTCTCATCTTGCTACTAGTATCAGGAAGAAGGTCCGGGATGGTGAAAACTGTGATCTGCAGGTTCAAGACCAGCTCCTGCCCATCAATCATCAGGCACTTGAACACTGCATAACACTAACCACCAGCGACAATGATGTTCTGCAGACTGTCTTTGGTTGCACTATGAATCTTGGTTTTGCACTATTACGGTTACCTGGTATTACGGATGATAATTTTTGTATTCTTTACTGTATATTTATCTGTATGATACTGCGTTAGGAGGCATTTTAAGCTGAAGCAAGTACGGATTTCATTGTTCCATTGCTGGTTCATATGATAGTTAAACACTCTTGACTCATCAGTGTGATGTGATCAGTTGTGTGATATCAGGGAATTGTGAATGTCTCAAAGGTGAATTTGGCATGGAAGGAAGTGTCTGGACTAATTTCCTCTCTTGTGGGTTATTGCTAGCATATTCTAGCATGGCTCAAACCACTTTTACGTGTGCATAAAAAAATGGGTGTTAATGGATTTGGTTTTAGACCTAAATTTTGTGCTTTAATTAAATCTTAACTTAAGTGTAAATTACTCGTGCTGGGTGATAAGCCTTGTGAATTTAAATATTCTTGTACAAATATACGTAGCAACAGTAAAAAAGGGTCAGATGTTTGACCTAACCCCCAAATCCTTTGGACCTTGGGCATCTTAACCCAATCAATGCTTCAAAAATCTATTACGCAGATACCCAGTTTCAGAGATCTGTCACATTAACTATTCAAATACACCTGTAATTGGACTTGTTAAAATGTGCTTCTAAATAGTAATCATGTGAAATACCCCAACCATGCCCTTGACCGTACAACAATAGAGCAGAAGAAAGCACCCTTTGCTCATGATACCATGATGCCAGTAAACTGCACATTTGTCTGCACCTGCAATAAATCCCTCCATTCTCAGCCAGGTTACGTGCCTTATCTAAATGCTATTGCATTTTTCTTCTACCACTTTCCTTTGCAGCATGTTCCATGCACCAGCCACTCTGAGTTTTAAAAAAAACTTGCCTCATAAATCTCCTTTATACTTTCTCCTTCTCACTTTAAAGCTATACCCTCTAGTATTTAATATTTCCAACCCGATTTAAAAAAAACCGATCTACCATATCACAATTGTACCGTGTAATTAATTTTATCTTGTCTTATTTTAAAATCATGTCTCATAATTTTATATACTTCCATCGGGTCTTTGCATTTCCTTACCGCCTCCAACGGAAAGAATTCTGAGTTTGTCCAACTTTTTACAGCTAATACTCTCTAATTTAGGGAACATTCTGCCTAGGATATTTCATGGTCATTTTTGGCCCTTTTGAATCCCTGTTTAAGTACTATCTTGCTTCCTTTTATATTTCTGATAGGCTTTGTGAACACATTACCTCTCATAACTACTTAATGAAAAGGTAGCCTTAACCAAGATGTGGATGGAAGAGCTGAATGCAAATGCTAATTGTAACTGCTCTCTTTAGATAATCCGTGGAAACGTTAGATATTATAAATAAAAAGAAAAAGCATTAAATGGATCAAGCCTAATATAAAGCAATGCGGACATGGTTGCAGATATCAATTTCTTCACTTCCGGCCAATGTTGTATAGGGGTATCCTTAGCCCATTCATTTTCAGTTAACTTGAATTAAAATGCAATGTCCTTCATTTAATTTGTGCTATTCAGAAGCAATCACAATTATTTTGATAACCTGCATACTTTAAATAATATTTGCGCTTTAACTTGTATGCGGCACTAAACATTTGCATATATATTTGCGGTCTTTGTTTCACTTTAACTTTCAATATGCAACATTTGAGACCCCGCATCCAGTTTCCCCAAGTTAATGTATTTGGACAACCGTAATGAATTGGGTGAGCCTTATCAATGCTGTGGACATAGGAGTGATGGGGAAATTGCGGAGGTGGTCATGTTTTAATCTCTTAATTCATCATCTGCACAGATCAAGTTGAGTGTTTTGGAATTTTTGTCATTCATCTCGTTGGTACACCCATAACAACACAAGTAACTCAACACCATCTAATACAAAGCATTTTTCTTGATCCAACTTTAGGCCCTTTATTATTGTATACTGTGGCTGCAGTATGTGCAATCTACAGTGCTCTACAGCAACTCGCCATCAGTACTTGAACAGCACTCTTTGTCTGACCCTATATTAATAGTAGATAGGAACAATAATGTTACGGAAATATCAACTCCATGTCTCCTAATCTGAGGAAAGACATTCTTGCCATAGAGGGAGTACAGAGAAGGTTTACCAGACTGATTCCTGGGATATCAGGACTTTCATATGAAGAAAGACTGGATAAACTCGGTTTGTACTCGCTAGAATTTAGAAGATTGAGGGGGGATCTTATAGAAACTTACAGAATTCTTAAGGGGTTGGACAGGCTAGATGCAGGAAGATTGTTCCCGATGTTGGGGAAGTCCAGAACAAGGGGTCACAGTTTAAGGATAAGGGGGTAATCTTTTAGGACCGAGATGAGGAAAACATTTTTCACACAGAGAGTGTTGAATCTCTGGAATTCACTGCCACAGAAGGTAGTTGAGGCCAGTTCATTGGCTATATTTAAGAGGGAGTTAGATGTGGCCCTTGTGGCTAAAGGGATCAGGGGGTATGGAGAGAAGGCAGGTACAGGATACTGAGTTGGATGATCAGCCATGATCATATTGAATGGCGGTGCAGGCTCGAAGGGCCAAATGGCCTACTCCTGCACCTATTTTCTATGTTTCTATGTGTCACACACCCTGACTTTGATATATATTGCTCTTCATAGAATATAAATTTTCCAGAAGAATCCAAAACATACAGAATTTGTTTACTTTATTGTACATGCCCACCATTGAAGTATATATTTTTAAGTACAATGGACTGTTCCCAAAATAACATTTGGCCCAGTACCATACAGATTGATTGCAAATTTTGGTTTGATGTTCAATATCTGAAATGAGTCTGAAAAGTGCAATCATATCTAACTTTAATATCTAGTAGTTAGTTGAAACGAGGTAAAAGGCTGAAGGTCACTTTGAAAGCATTGTCATAGCCTGGGGAGTATTTTCTTTTTATTTGTTGACTTTTCAATAGACTGAAAAATGTTCAATGAGATTAAGTAAATTGAGGAGAAACATAAATATGGTAGGAAAAGAACTTATAGAATGAATGAATTCCAAATGTATTCTTCTCTAGCTTAATTTACATAATGGAAGCAATAAATTTGATGCCTCTGGAGAAGTCACGACTGACTGTTATGGAAACACTTTGTTTGGCTAAGGGACATGTGATTGTTGCTAGAGAAACCTTTTTGCTATTGGTTTGATATAGAGGAGAAAGATCAATTAAACTGGATATTGAGCACCTTGGGTTCACTCCATCAATATTTTGAACATAACCTGCTCAGAGATACAGGAAGTGATAGTGTAGACATGGAAAGAGAAGGCAAGATTGTTGAACTGTACTTCTCAGCGAAGTAGACAAAGCATACAAAGACTATACATAAAATTTGTTTATTTTTAATAGCCTTGTGTAAATTGCTCAGAATATGTAGGAATCATACAATTTTTACAGCACAGGAGCCATCAGTTCATTAAATATATGCCTTGTATAGAATCACACTTGTCCCATTCCTTTATCTTCCCCCATTGCCTCAAAAAATATTCTTTTCCAAATGCCTATACAATGCCCTTTCAATTCCAGGTTTTTTTACCATCTCATGGGCAGTGAATTCATGGTGTGTGTGGTGGTAGTGGAAAGGTTCTCGCATGCCGTTTTATTTGTTGTCCAGAATATTACATCAGTGTCCACTGATTCTTGATTTACCTCCCCCCTTGACTCCATCCAAGGACCTAAGCAGTCTTTCCAGGTATGGCATTGGTTCACCTGCACCTCCTCCAACCTCATCTATTGCATCCGCTGCTCTAGGTGTCAACTGCTCTACATCGGTGAGACCAAGCGTAGGCTTGGCGATCGCTTCGCCGAACACCTCTGCTCGGTTTGCAATAACCAACCTGATCTTCCGGTGGCTCAGCACTTCAACTCCCCCTCCCATTCCGAATCCGATCTTTCTGTCCTCAGCCTCTTCCATGGCCAGAGTGAGGACCACCGTAAATTGAAGGAGCAGCACCTCATATTTCGCTTGGGCAGTTTGCACCCCAGCGATATGAACATTGACTTCTCTAATTTCAGGTAGTCCTTACTTTCTCCTCCCCTTCTCAGCTCACCCTCAGCCCACTGGCACCTCCTCTTCCTTTCTTCTTCCCGCCCCCCCCCCCCACCCTCACATCAGTCTGAAGAAGGGTTTCAGCCCGAAACGTTGCCTATTCCTTCGCTCCATAGGTGCTGCCTCACCCGCTGAGTTTCTCCAGCATTTTTTACTACATTCCAAACATGACCATTGTTAATGCCCATTCTTAATTGCCCTAGTGAGAGTGGTGGTGATTCTTCATCTTGTTTAGTTTATTAGTTTATTATTACTGAGGTACAGGGAAAAGCATTTTTGGTGCATGCTATCCAGTCAGCAAAAAAGCTATACAATGTTTACAATCAAGGTGTCCACAATGCATAGATAAAGGGAGTAACGTTTAGTGCAAGATAAAGCCCAGTAAAGTCCAATTAAAGATAGTTCGAAGGTCACCTATGAGATAGATGTTAGGTCAGGACCAGTCTCAAGCTGGTGATAGGATGGTTCAGTTGCCTGAAAACAGCTGGAAGGAAACTCTCCCTGAAACTGGAAGTATGCATTTTCAAACCTGTACCTCTTGCCTGATGGGAGAGGGGAAAAGGGGGAGTGACTGGGGTGAGACTCATCCCTGATTATGCTGATGGCCTTGCCGAGGCAGCATGGTGTAAATGGAGACAATGGAAGGGAGATTGATTTGCGTGATGATCTGGGCTACGTCCACAACTCTGCAATTTCTTGTGGGCTTGGATGAAGCTGTTCTTAAACCATACTCCGATGCAGCCCGATAAAATGCTTTATGCTGCTGTGTTCCTTCTAGGGTAGCTGTAAGTAATGGAAGAATGAAGAAATAGCAATGAATTTCCATTTTGAAATGGTGCAAAACTTGGATGAGAACTTGAAGGATGTGACGATTCTCTGTCTTTGGCCTTTGTTTTTGCAGTTACGGGAAGTCCTAAGTCTGGATCATTTAGGTGCAGCACAATTGTATTCCTCAATCGAAAGTGAAGCATATTGCTCCCTCACCAATTTCATTAAGGCATGGGGCAATACTGTAGAATATGACACAGCAGTTCCAAGTACAGGTATATCCAAAATATAGTGCCAACCAATTGTATCTACAGGGCTAAACAAATGACAAACAGCAGAAGCAGTTTACTAAAGACACAATTGAACTTTCCTTTTGTCAATGCTACAGTTGAAAACACATCACTCATACTGCAGTGAATTGCGATCAACAGTTAATGGTGGGTATTAAATGCTGGGGTTGTTTGCAGTGTTCATTTATAGCCACACCATTTGCATTTTTCATGACAATTTGCAAACTTTGCCTTGATGTGAAATACAGGACAAATCCAATCTGGCCAATTATGCCATCATCATTCTATTTCAATCTTCTCCCTAATATGATAATGCTGTCATACAGCAAAAAACTCTCCAGAACTCTAATTGATGTTCCAGTCCTCATGGTGCCTATTTTCATGTTGATTTATTTTCCCCTTATTTTGTTTTCAAGTTGCATTTAATTACTCTTTGAAAACCAAATAAAAGTAATACAAATGCTTCTGCATCTCCCATAACAACCTCACAATGTATAAAAGCACATTACTGCGAATTAAGTACTTTTGAAGCCCAATTGCTTGTAATGTAGGAACAGATTATTCAGATTTGTGCAAAACAACATGCTGTCCAACTTAATTGTCAACAGAGAATTATCCTCCTTAATATCTAATAAAGAGGCAGATTTCTTCAAAGGCATTCAACTACATCCAGCTCTTCATTCAATGAATGGAACAATTGTTGGCAAAGTTTTCCTGAAAAGAGAGATACTGAAAAATCTAAATCCACCATTGTTTTAGTTTGTTTCATTACATTATTGATAAAATGGAAAGCTTTGCAAAGGAAATTGATCACTGAATGAAGATTGACAATAATTGCCTTAATCATATCAAGTCATTATGGTATGTTAACAATAGCAGCACAAACATTCTGGGCAAGACTAGGCTTGATAGTGCACTGTACTATATTGTATTATAGATGGATTTACTGGAATTAAATGGATGCTAGTGTTGACGTAATTACAGTATTAATAGCTAACCTTTACTTTGCACATTCCTGTATTTTAAAATACTATTATGTGTACATTATAATCCTGTGTCGTTGCCATATTTATCGGTTTATGTTGAGACACACTAAAATTTAAGTCACCAACTTAGTTTGCTAAAATACTTTCTGAAATTTATGTTTGGCTTCATATGATACAGTGGCAATAAAAAAGTGAATGTTTCCCAAATGACATTTATATAGGGCTAAAATTCCCCAAGATTTATAACTGGACTGTTGTCAAAATAGTTGAATCTTTCACTTAAGCATAGATGACCAAAGACTATCATAAGGAGCTCATCAAAAAACGAGTCAGTTCATATGTCAAAGGACCAGCATTAGGCCATTTGATCCATCGAGTCGACTCCACCATTCAATCATGGCTCTCTTTCCCTCTCTACTGCATTCTCCTCATAACCGTTGACACCCTCATGGGCCAGTCCCACTTAGGCAATTTTTTAGGCAACTACAGGCGACTAGTTTGTTGCCACGTGGTCGCCTGGAATAGTCTCCTCAGGCGCGCAAAAAGTCGTAGCGTCTTTCTGGTCGCCGCTAAATTTTCATCATGTTGACAGTGGGTTTGATGCCAATGAGCATAGCTTGACTTCTGTAAAGGTGTTTTAGACGTGGTCCTTAGTCCTTCACTAAGTCTTTATTAAGACACTACATCCACACGTCCCAGCACTGACCACAACTGGTCTACACACGTACTGGAACCAAGAGAGGGAGGGTGCATGCAGATACTACAGTTATACTACCTAAGGTGGGAGTGTCAAATGGTAATGAGGTAGCTACATATTTGGTTGCATGCATAACCACCTACATCCTTTCCCGTAGAATAAACAGCAGCAGGGTAATTATACAAACCTGCAACATAGTAACAGTATCAATTAATCAAACAGCACAATATTAAGCAAAGTCGCCATACCGATCAGGGGGCCGGACAACTCTACCTGAGCGGGTCCGTACAGCACCCTCACCCTCACTCCCCTCCCCCAAAGAGAAAGGCAGAGGCGGAGAACAACGTGGGGACTGCGGATCAGACAGAAAAACAGGAGACTGGCCAGAAACCGGTGGACTGCTAGATGGCGACTGCCGAGGCGGATAAGAAGAAGATGAAGAAGAAGAAGAAGAATCAATAGGCGAAAGACGTGGAGGAGACGTGCCAGCCGGGGAGGCGAAACTCGGAGGCACCGTTAGAGGCACGGTAGGGGCACGAACAACAACAGGACTAGGCGGCACAATCCGAGGAGGAGAGTCGAGCCACGGAGAGGGAGGCTCCGGGAATGGAAGCGGAGGCGCAGGCTCCCGGACAGCTAACAGATGTTGGCGACTGCGACGGTACACCGTGCCCTCGTAGTCTACTAAATAGGAACGGGGTGAGTCCGCCACTCCTACTACAGTGGCAAGCTTGGAAAACCCGGTAGGTGACTGCAAACGGACAACCTGACCCGTCGTGAGGGGGGGTAGGGGGCGGCAAGACTTGTCGTGGGACCGGCACTGGATTTCGTGGCGTTGAGAAATACGGCGGTGGACCGCATCAGGGTGGCGTACCACCGGCACAAGCGACTGCTGAGCGATCGGCATTGGCGGCCGGAGGACACGGGACATGAGCCGCTGAGCAGGTGAACCCAAAACACCGTCTCTAGACACGTTTCGGAGATTTAACAGTCCCTGATAAAAATCGCAGTTTGACAAGCGAGACTGCTCCAGCAACGTCTTCGCGCTGCGCACAGCACGTTCAGCCAGTCCGTTACTCTGAGGGAATTCAGGGCTGCTAGTAAAGTGAGTAAAGTTCCATTTCGTAGCGAAGGCAGCAAATTCGGCGCTAGTAAATTGACGGCCGTTGTCAGTCTGGAGCTTGACCGGGGAACCAAAGACAGCAAAATGACGTCGCAGCTTGCCGATGACCATCTCCGATGTGATGGTGGGAAGAAGGTCCACTTCAAACCAGGATGAATACGAGTCCACCAACACCAGGTAGTGCTTCCCACGCCTCTCAAAAATATCTGCAGCCAGTGAAGACCAGGGCATGTCGGGGGCCGGCTGCTGCAACAGGGGCTGCCGCTGCTGGTGAGGGGCCATGGAGTTGCACTCGGAGCACGCCGCCACTCGAGCCTTGATATACTTGGCCATGGCAGGCCAATAGTACTGCCCTTGAGCATGATCAACGGTAGCGTCAGCGCCCGGATGCCCCAAATGAGCAGCAGAGTAGTAAGCATCATAGAGTGAGGCAGGGATCACCACCTTGTGACCTTTCACGACGATACCCTCCCGAACCACAAGCTCATCCCGAACCAGGAAGAAGGGGCGCACGCCAGCAGGCAGAGAGGCAGGCTTGCGGGGCCACCCGCGCAGAATGACAGCAGACAGCTGTTGCAAGTCAGGGTCGGCAGCAGTGCGCTCGAGCAGGCACCGCAGCTGCTTTGAAGGAACAAAATTCACATTCAGAACGTGCAGGTCCTCCTGCTCGTATGGATGCTGGGCACAGGAGGACCGAGGTGCCCTCGACAGAGCATCGGCAACATGCATCTCGGTACCCCTCCTATACACAATGTTGAAATCGAACCGCTGTAGCTGTAGCATCATCCGCTGCAGACGGGCCGGGGCAGCATGAATAGGTTTGTTTAATATCGTAACCAGCGGCTGGTGGTCTGTTTCCACCGTGAACCGAACCCCAAAGAGAAAGTCCCGGAACTTAGAGCACGCAAACACCACAGCAAGGAGCTCCTTCTCAATTTGGGCATACCTTTGCTCAGTGTCCGTCATGGTACGAGAGGCAAACGAGACAGGCTGCAGAGAATCTCCATCACATAGTTGCATGCAGGCTGCACCGAGACCAAAACGAGAGGCATCGCAGGTCACCACAATTGGTAGTCGGTGATCGAAAAACCGGAGAACCGGAGTGCTGACCAGCATTTTTTTCAAAGTGTCAAACGACTGTTGGTGCTGCGGACTCCACGACCAGGCAACATCCTTCTTTGTCAGGAGACGCAGCGGCGCACTGAGCTCACTTAGACGCGGAACAAATTTACCCAGATAATTTACCATACCGAGAAACCGCTGCAGGCCAGCGACATCAACAGGTGCAGGGAACTCGGAGATGGCAGCAGTTTTTGTTGGGTCAGGCTTCAGGCCACGAGAGGTAAAGATGTGGCCGACATACGACACTTCAGACAACCGGAACCTACACTTGGACGGGTTCAGCTTGAGGTTTATCTGGCGAGCCCGGTCGAGGACCCGTCGGAGATTTCGGTCGTGTTCCGTGACATCCCGACCATACACGAGGATATCATCGACAATGATGGAACATGGCAGCCCGGCAAACAATTGCTCCATGGAGCGCTGGAAGACTTCGCTCGCCGAGCTTATCCCAAAAGGCATTCTTAAAAACTTGTACCTCCCAAATGGCGTTGCAAAAGCTGTCAAGTCAGTTGACTCCCTGTGCAGTGGAACCTGCCAAATGGAACTCCTAGCATCGAGAACTGAGAATACGATGGCTTGACCAACCTGGGCCGCAACATCCTCAACAGTCCGCATAGGGTAGTGGGGCCGCTTAATGGCAGTGTTCAAGTCCTTCGGGTTGATGCAGACCCGTATTTCATTCTTCCCTTTTTTTATAGTGGCAACCATCGTAGACACCCAGCTAGTGGGCTTACTGATAGCTTCTAGCACCCCCAAGTTTACCATTCTGTCCAGCATCGCTTTAACTTTGTCTTTCATCGCGAAAGAGATCCTATGAGGCAGACGGCACACAGGAGTTATGGAGGAATCAGTAGTAATTTTATATACAAGCGGCAGCTTACCGAGCTGATCATCGAAGAGGTCAGGGTATTCAGAGACAGGGTCCAGCACCACCCTCACCTCATGGACTGTGCTGTCGAAAGCAACCAGACCCAGATCCTGGCATGCTTGATTGCTCAGCAGAGGCACACAATCACAATCCAACACAAAAAAAGACAGGTCACGAGATGTCTTCTGTAGCTTGCAGTGGAAAGTTACCCTCCCCACAGGTGTCAGCTCCTCCCCTCCGTACGCTCGGAGCACAGAGCGGTCTGCAGTCAAACTTTCATTAGACCTTATCTGGTGGAAGAGTGATGTTGATATTACGCTGACCTTGGCACCAGTGTCCAATTTCGCAGAGAAGGTCTTGTCATTAACAGTAACAAGCACCGATGGGTCGGGGAGTCGAGTCTGGTTGTGCAGCAGAACATAAACACTGGCATCCCCCATAGAGATGCTGGAGTCTGACTCGGGGGCTGACTCCTCAATGTACTGAGAACCAAGGACACTTTCAATCCTCTGAAGATTGTTTAACACCTGGCGAGGAGGCTGAGCGACGTTCCCATGGGAACGACAGACCGCCGCAAAGTGGTTCTGTTTTCTGCAATAGTTGCAGGCTTTTCCATAAGCAGGGCACAGAGACTGTGGCAAATGTCCATACCCACAATTGGGGCACTTCCTGGCACTCTGAGGGCGAGGGGCAGGAGCTGGGCGAGGCTGTGGTTTAAAACTGTTCGGTGGCCGCCGCGGCACAGATAGAGCAGCCACGCTAACGGCACGGTTCCCAGATCCTCTCTCCCCACGAAACGGAGTAACAACCTCAGCAATGCGACAAGCATGCACAGCTTCGTTCAACGTGAGGTCAGGCCTCCGTAATAAATCAGCCCGCAACTTCTGGTCTAACATGCCAGTAACTAACATGTCCCGCGTGAGCTGGTCACACAACTCACCAAAACGACAGCGCTGAGCTAGATAGCGGAGGTCGGCAATGAAACATTCCACAGGTTCCTCAGGCTGTTGCTTGCGAGAAAAAAACCGAGCCCGCTCCAAAATGCGGTTCGAGGGAAGGTCACAAATTTCAGTAAACTTCCTCAACAGACACACCGGGTCGTCAGGAGACTCGGCTGGCTCAGCAATCTGGTCATCTTCGCCCAGGACCGCTGGACTGTACACAAACGACTTAGCCCGCCTCATGGCATCAGGCCCAGCAAAGTTCAATAGCAGCGATGCTTTGACAGCAGCAGGGTCATTACGGTGTGCAATATTCACATAATGGGTGGAGTCCATGACGAACGTGTCCCATCGCTCTGCGATGTCGGCGTCAAAGACTAACGGGGAAGGCTTGCGACAAGACGAAGCCATCACTACACACACACTCAAAAAGCCAAATAAATCCCGATATACGAGAGGCGCAGATTAAACGCTTCTGACACCATGTAAAGGTGTTTTAGACGTGGTCCTTAGTCCTTCACTAAGTCTTTATTAAGACATTACATCCACACGTCCCAGCACTGACCACAACTGGTCTACACACGTACTGGAACCAAGAGAGGGAGGGTGCATGCAGATACTACAGTTATACTACCTAAGGTGGGAGTGTCAAATGGTAATGAGGTAGCTACATATTTGGTTGCATGCATAACCACCTACAACTTCTCCTGACGTAGGTGCTGTCGTAGGTTGTCGCCAGGATGACGTAGGTTGTCGCCGTTTTTTCGGCGACCTGCTGCGACTGACAGTCGCCGGCAGTTGGCTAATACATCGCCAGGTGGGACAAGCCCATTACTAATCAAGAATCTATCAATCTCTACCTTAAAAATACCCAATCACTTGGCCTCCACAGCTTACTGTGGCAATGCATTCCACAGATTAACCGTCCTCTGACTAAAGACATTCCTCATCTCCTTTTTAAAGTATGTCCTTTTATTCTGTTGTTGTGCACTCTGGTCTTGGACTCTCTCACTAGTGGATACATCCTCATCACATCCACTCAATCCAAGCCTTTCACTATTCAGTAAGTTATAAGAGAGTGCAGAATTTTAGTGTGGAAATTCCAGGGCTTGGCTGAAGTAGCTACATGTAATGTCATCACCATCACAATGTAAATTTACCTAAACACGGTCGGAATATTTATTATGTTCTTCACCTGCATGATATTGAGACTTGTATTATAAATTGCTAATCGGATTGTAAATTAGTATGAACAGTTTTTAAAATAATCCTGTCTTTTTATATTTAGGTTAAAAGATTAATGTTAAAAATTATGCTTGGGTTTCATTGTGGTATTTGGCCCCAAGACTTTGTTTCACACTCAATTAGATTGTGATGAATTTTGTCTGCCTCTGTTCATATCTCTGACAATGTTGCTTAATTAACTGTTGATTTAAATCTTTAAAATAAGTTGATCCCAATCTTTAATACTTTCATTGGCCTTGTACGTTCTGACTTTTGCTAGAATCAGTTCCTGGTTGTTACTACCATTGTGTTTTTTTTAAGTGTCTGATTTCAATGGGGGGGGGGGGGGGATGAAAACATAACCCAAAGCGACCAATTTTCTGAATTACACCATAATTCAAAAGAAAATACAGTATTATGCACTAAACAACTTTCCACTGGGTATTCAAATTACGTCATGTGCTCGGACGGCTGTGCTGACACATGATGACGCGCGCAACTGTCGCGCGTCAGTCACTACCGGCCTGCCGCGTAAATGACGGCCAAGTGGGACAGGCCCTTAAGACACTGATCAGTTGAGCTGCATGTTTAAGGATGGTGTCAAGCCTAACTTGTTGAAACTGCACTCATCCATGAAAACCAAGAGTATTTTATTGCATGGTTGCTTTGTGCTTTGTAAAGCTTTAGTGAGTCAGGAGGTGAGTCATTCACTGTAGACGGCTGAATCTCTGACCTGATCTTGTAACCATGGTAGGTACACAAAATTGCTGGGGAAACTCAGCGGGTGCAGCAGCATCTATGGAGCGAAGGAAATAGGCGACGTTTCGGGCCGAAACCCTTCTTCAGACTGATGGGGGGTGGGGGGGGGAAAAGAAAGAAGGAAAAGGGGAGGATGAGGAGGAGCCCGAGGGCGGGCGGATGGGAGGGTGGGAGGAGACAGCTAGAGGGTTAAGGAAGGGGAGGAGACAGCAAGGGCTAGCCAAATTGGGAGAATTCAATGTTAATGCCATAAGGACGCAAGGTCCCCAGACGGAATATGAGGTGCTGTTCCTCCAATCTCCGCTGTTGCTCACTCTGGCAATGGAGGAGACCCAGGACAGAGAGGTCGGATTGGGAATGGGAGGGGGAGTTGAAGTGCTGAGCCACCGGGAGGTCAGGTAGGTTATTGCGGACTGAGCGGAGGTGTTCGGCGAAACGATCGCCCAACCTACGCTTGGTCTCACCGATGTAAATCGGCTCCTCTCTTGTAACCATGGTATATGCTTGGCTCCTCCTGATGAGTTCTACTTGATCATGACACCTTCAGGATGGTGTCAAGTGAAAATGGTTTGCCATTATTTTCTGGTTATTGTTGACTTCAGTATTTCTTTCCACGTATTTTTCAGTAGCCTGAATGCAATTCAGAACTTGGTAAACATACACTTGACCTCCATTATCTGAGGAGTTAATAGAGCTTAATATTTTTTCAATTATCTGTAAACATCCTTAATTCTAATCATATGATAGAGGGAAGAATATTAATAAAGTTGAAGTTGGATATTGCCTTGAGGAACTCCTGCAGCAACTACTTGGTTGAGATAGTATCTTGGCGAGACCACACGCAGACTGGGCGATCGTTTCGCGGAACATCTTCGCTCAGTCCGCGTGAACCATTCTGATCTCCCAGTTGCTGGACACATTAATTCTCCTTCCCATTCCTACACAGACCTTTCTATCCTCAGTCTCCTCCATTGTCAGAGGCTAAACGCAAATTGGAGGAACAGCATCTCGTATTTCGCAGTGGTATGAATATTGATTTCTCTCACTTCAGGTGTCCAGGCATTCCCTCTCTCTCTACCCCTCCCCCACCCAAGTCGCACTAGCTTCTCATTTTCACCCTACAAACAGCTAACAATGGCCTTTTTCCTTTATCACCGTTACTTTTTTTGCATATCTTTCATTCATAGTTCTTTATCTCTCCACATCACCATCTATATCTCTTATTTCCCTTATCCCTAACCAGTCTGAAGGGCTCGACCCGAAACGTCACCTCTTCCTTCCCTCCAGAGATGCTGCATGGCCCGCTGAGTTACTCCAGCTTTTTGTGCCTATCTTCGGTTTAAACCAGCAACTGCAGTTCCTTCTTACATACTTGGTTGAGATGATTAACACCACCGTTTAATTGATGTTATGCTCAATGTGACTCTAGCCAATAAGCCATTTCTTCTTGATTTCCATTGGATTTAGATACAAATGCTGCCTAAATGTCGGAAGCACTCACTTCTGAAATTCAACACTTCTAAATGTTTGGACTAATGTAATTACGCCTGGTATGTTGCCTTGGCAGAACACAAATTGAGCTGAAGCAGGAAATGCATTGATGGTAATAGAGCCCATAACATTGAAAGAGAGATAATTGAATGGTACTTGGCCTGATTGGACTGGGCATACTGGAACAATTTTCCATGCTCTTTGCTAGTCCAATTTGACTCTACGCAAGGCTAATTCGAAAGTATAAGACTTCAATATTAAAGCCTCAATGTTGTCGGAGTTAATTGTCTTTACTGAAAGTAACGTACTCCAAGACACATCTGAACCATAAACAAACTATAATAGATGCCACTACTCTTAACACACTGAAAGAGATTTGTTCTTGCTCATATCTCTACCAGACCCAAGAAATCCTTGAAGTATGATAGATACAAGATACAAGATACATTTATTTGTCACATGTGCCAGATGGCACAGTGAAATCTGATTACCATACAGCCATACAATAAAAATAAAGAACACAACACACGATAGAGTTCAACATAAAAACATCCCCACACAGCAGAATCAAAGTTTCCCACTGTGAGGGAAGGCACCAAAGTCAGTCATCTTCCTCTAATGTTCCCCAATGTTCACCCGTAGTCGGGGCCTCCCCGAGCCCTCCGCCGGGGTGATGTAAGTCCGATGTCAGGGCTGGGGGACCTCTTCAGCGACCTGGACATCAGAGTCGGCCACCTCCTACCAGAGTCCGCGGCTCCCAAAGTACGCAGGCTGCGCTGGGCGGAGATGCAACGTTAGCGGCCCTCGGCAAAGGGCCCCAGGACTCCGCGATGACGGTCAGCGCCTACCGCATTGGAAGCTCTCCCAATGTCTCCACGATGTTGGAGCAGCGGCCCAATGCTCCGGAGCACCAAAATGGCGACCCAGGTAGGCATTGCCCGCTCCGCGGTGAATTCAGCGCTGCGCCGCCGCTGTTGTCGCTCTGGTCCGGTTCCCGGTCCCCGGCAGGAAAGGCCGCTCTGATCCAGGTGGTAGGCCGCGAGGAGGGGGGGGCGAGGACGCGACTCGGAGAAATAGTCGCGCCCCCACCAGGAAGCGACTGGGAAACAGTTTCCCCCTTACCCTGCCCCCCTCCCCCACATAGAAAAGGCAAAGATTCCCCCAAAAACAGACTTTAAACTAACTAAAACATTTTTAAAAGATTGAAAAACAAACCGGCTGTAGGCAGAAGCTGCCGTCAATGCGGCGCCACTAGTGAGGTGCTGTAATATGAACTAAGAACATTAAAGCTTTTGGACTAGACTTAGTTTTTGAACTTTGTGAAGCTGGACGTGAAGAACTGAAGCTTTGCAGACTCTGTCTAGGCCTTCTCATTATTTCGGATACTGAGATGATTCCAGAGCCTTTGACATGCCTACAATGGTGCAATCTTTAAGAAAGGAGTTAAGTAAAAATGTGTCTTCTTAAAACAATTACTTCCCATTCCAGCAATATTCTGCGGGGCTTTGCGGAGTTTCAGACAGTGAGCCAGCCAACATGATCCTCACTGCTCATTAAATCCTGGAAAAATCACGAGCAAAAAACTGCACCTGACTTCTATTAATTGGATGGAAGCCTTTAATTGTCTTGGTTATTGGTTGGTTATAAGCACTTTAATCTCCAAGGAATCGATTACTTCACTATACTGATAACTGTGCACAGCATCCTACAATCTCCACTGGATCTTTTCAGTAAAGACTGGGAGATTTCAGTACAGGATCCAATATTCAACGCCTTCAATTAGAAAGGACAGAGGATGTGAAATCTTCTGACAATATTTCCAATACTTACCGTATATTACCGTCATACCCAAGGTTCAGAGATCTTGTAATGCTCAGATGATGGAGGTGTAGCTGAAACATTTATAAACATTGCAAAATGGGAGGTGCATTATTTGGCTTCAATGGTGTTGCATCTTCCAGGTTATGATCTGCTTTGAGGAGAAGTGCTGTGTCATTTAAGCTGAAATGAGTGAGGAGGAGTGAAGGGAAAGAATCCCGTACCAGTAGGCAGCTGTCCCATGGGGAATTTTTTGTACCTTTTTCTGGGCAGATTTTTGGTCTAGGAGTGACTTCAGAACCTATAAATCAATCTGCTGTAGATATTTTTAAATCAAAGGATTGCCTGTGACTTGACTTTCATGATTAACTCTTGAATGAAATGCATTTTCTTCCATGAGGGTGTGTATCTCGGGTGGACGCCTAACTGGAACTCCACTGTGCAAAAGCTGTAGCCTTGCTCTTGTGTGCTGGGATCTGGCTGAGAATCTTTAAAGAGCTGTGTCCTTTGACTCATGACTGGATGAAGTCTGACTACAGAGTATTGACCCAGCCTGTTTGAAATCACTTAATTCCATTTATTGTATGCCATAGCTGCTGTTTAATTTGCATTTATTCCTGTCATATATTTTTCAGGTTATACATAGGGAGTTATGAACATGCAAAATGACATTGCATATTGTAGTGCAATACATTTCTTCTTCTAATTGCCACAATATGAAAGGCCAATTTTGTGCTGGTGAATCTAATTTTAATCTATCCCAACACAAAATGGAGGTATGAAGTGGAGAAAATCGGTATACAAAATGTGTAGTGGTACAAATACCAGTGCTATCATGAATAGATGATCTGTTCACAGTGGTGTTGAGTGTGGTGGGTTAATTAGAAGAGCGAAGAGCTCATTATCAGAAGGTTTCTTCTGCATTTGCCCTGATGCCATGATATTTAGGACCCCTTCAGATATTATTTCCAAGATCTGTTCCATTGCAGCCATTTTTCATGAGTCCAATATTTTTTCTTTGTGGGAATGTATTTTACTGTGATGTTTGCATATGTGTAACATTCATTATTGTAGAATGACAGCACTGATATCTGAACTTATTGCTTACTCCCGTTAAAATTTCTCAGCAGCAATGTCAATGGATAACAAATTGTTAATTGCTGAAAGTAACATTTACTTTCCTTTTGTTGCAGGGTTTGGGGAACCAGTTCAGACTAAACCTGGAAATAGAAGAATACCAGTCTGCTCCTCCAGAATGTTAAATGCACAAAGTCTCAGTGTAGACTCTGACTTGCAGCTTTTAGGTATTGGAAACCATTTGCCACAAGACAAAGGTATCAATTATTGATGACTTAATAATTAGCTTAGATCCTATTGAATACAATGAATGCTACACATTCGGATAGCCCTTTTGCTGTAAGGGCGCGTCATAGTGTCAAGGCTGCATGATACTATAAATATTTGAACAATGTTTGGATTTTTTTTTGTAGAATGTGGTCCCATAACACAAGATAATCTTTCTTTTACTGTTTTCATCTCATCAAAAATGATATACTTAAACTAGTAATGAAAATGTTGATTTGCTGATCATGGCTGATCATCCCCAATCATTCCCCCGTTCCTGCCTTCTCCCCATATCCTCTGGCTCCGCTATTTTTAAGAGCCCTATCTAGCTCTCTCTTGAAAGCATCCAGAGAATCTGCCTCCACCGCCCTCTGAGGCAGAGGATTCCACAGACACACCACTCTCTGTGAGACCTTTCCATGTACCTATCCAAATGTCTTTTAAATGTTGTTGTAGTAATGTCGAGCAAAAACAAGACCTGCACCTTGTCCTTTAGACTAAGATTTGTTGCCTTACAGTGCCAGAGACCCAGGTTCATTCCTGACTACGGGTGGTATCAGTACAGAATTGTACGTTCTCACCTGCATGGGTTTTCTCCAGGAGCTCCGGTACCCTCCCACACTCCAAAGATGTGCAGGTTTGTCGGTTAACTGGCTTGGTAAAAATTGTAAATCGTCCCTAATGTGTGTAGGATATTGTTAAAGTGCGGGGATTGCTGGTCGGCCTCGGTGGGCTGAAGGGCCTGTTTCCGCACTGTATCTCTAACCTAACCTAAACTAAAGATCTTGCCATGCTTGGTTAATCTTGCTCTTGGTGGTGAGCATTGAAAAGATCCAACCAGAGTACATTGTGTATGCTTGCTAACTTCAGTGTTTTTTCCAAATGTTGTTGAACTTGAAGATATGTTGACCTTTCAGCTGAGAGGGGAAGATCGGTGGTAAGTAAGAGGGGTTTTACTGCTTTAATGGTGTATCTACTTCAATTACTTTTGGAATTGTGTTTTATGATTGTGATGCAAATACATGACTTGCTTTTAGTTCTGGTTATGATCCTCTTGGAATTCAGTCTGATATTTGCTTCAACTTCAATAATTTGAATGCTTTTATTCACAGTTCGTTCAAGCTTGGCTCTTTCCTGCAAGAACCATCTTCTCTACAGTCCCATGACGACTGAAGCTGCTGCATTGTCAACTTCCAGCTCTAGCCAAGGAACTCGTTATCTTCCATCTTTCCCGTTATCAACAGCAACACGACTTAACCATATCTCTACACTCGAAGGATCCTCAAAGAAATTGCAAAAACAATGTGTTAATTTTTCAAACTCATGGCCTACAAAACATTTTGATGGGACTTCTCAGACCAATTCACGAAAGTTAACTAACCAATTATCTGAAGATTTGCTCATCTTTGGTAAATCAACTTTTGAGTACTATGGGCTTATCCAAATTAATATGTCCTGAAAGTAATCAAAATTTTCACTTTTAGAAATCTGGTATTCTTATCCTCTCACCATCATGAAATTATAGAATTTTACAGAACTTTACATGTTGATCAACATTATACATGTACTGGATCTATGCAGAAAGCTCAGTGTTGCAAACCAAGCCACTTGTTGTCATCACATTGTTGTTTGTGCTTTGCATAAATGTAGTGTTTCAACCTACATCACAATGCCGGACTTTAAAAATTAATAATTAGCTATAATGCACTTTGGGAAGGCCACAAAAGGGGCTGTACAAATAAAGTGTTTTAAATAAGTATTGGGTTCAATTTGTGGTCAGTTGTAACACTTATTTTACTTCTGGCCTCAAATTTTTTTTTTAAGTTATAAAAATCACCTCCGATATCCCTCCCAGTAAAGAGCCATTTATTTAACCCCCCCAAATTTTTAACTTTTTTTTAATCCCCAAATTCACCTTAAATTTGAGTTCTCCAATTGTCGACTTATCAAGCAATATAAATAATTTTCTTCTGTTTAACATTTAGTGAGGGTGTGCAGGTTGCAGACCTCCCTAATGCATGTCCCTGTCGAAATAACGTCTTTAAAATGTTGTTATTGTATCTGCCTTAAATCTTCCTTTGACATCTTATTCCATATACCCACCACCCTCTGTAAATAAAAAAGTTACGCTACAGATCCCTACTACGTCTTTCCTCTCTCACGTTAAACCTATGTCCTCTAGTTCTTGATTCCCCAACCCTGGGAAAAATACTTTGTGCATTCCCCTCATGATTTTATACACCTCCGTGAGACCATCCCTCGGCCTCTGCACTCCACGGAATAAACTCGGAGCCTGCTCAATCTCTCCCTATCGCTCAAGCCCACGAGTCCTGACATGATCCTCAAATCTTCTCTGCAACCTTTCAAGTTTATTGTAATCTTTCTTGTAGCAGGATGATCAAAACTGGACACAATACTTCAAATGCATCCTCAATAATAATTTCAGTAATGGTGGAGCGGGGCTTTGGCAGTTGCCAATGATAGTTAAGGGAGTATCAGTGAAGGAACATTGGCATTGAGATCATACTGCAAGTTGATTTGAGCCAAAAAGATTGGTCTTTCATACCTGGACCAGGTAAATTACAAGCATCAATGTCAGGTTGTTTGCCCTCACAATGTCTGGCCCTTGCATATGAAGAATCTGAAAAGAATGTATCCCTGATTACTGAAAACTAAAATTCATTTTGGAAATCCTCTGCATTAGTGAGTTGCAAACAGTATAAATAGTTACAGCCTCCAAAATGTTTCAGCTTGCATTACCTTTAGTTTACTTACAAGATATAGGAATGTTTTAGTTTAATATATTTTTTAAGTAAGTGTTTGTCATCTAGCAAAGGATATGTACATTATTTAATTGTCTGATTTACCAGGAGACAGCTCGCAAGACAATCGTTCTCCTATATCACTCAAACCTGCACTGGTGCGGTCACCATCATCTCGGAGAGATCTTAACACGTCAAAGCCTGTTCCTCCCATTCCAAGAGGTACGAGTCCAATGGTTGAAACAGAAGTACTTGATTTTGATAATAAGAAAGAAACACATGGACCAGATTCTGAGGAGACATGGGAAGAAGAAAAAAGCATTGATAAAAATCTGGAACTGAATCTTTCCTTGTTGGATAACAATGAAGATGAAACAGATCTCGAAGAGGTTAGTGCATGCTTGCATGAAAAATATTTCAAAAGACACAGATTATAGCTTTCAATGGTAAACATGAAGCATAGAAATGATTACTTGAAACATTTGGCGAGGGATTCTTTGGGGGTTCAGCAGCTGTTACATTGGTAAATATGAGAGCAACTCTACCCCAGATAACTATTTTAATCTTGGTATGAGTTGATGCAGGAACCCTGGGCATATTAACCATTGTCTTTGAGAAACCTTGCATTTTTAATAAACACCTATGTTAGAATTGGCAAACAGTCCTGCCATCTATATGCCATATACTGTAAGGAGTATAGAAGGGTGGCGTTAGATTTGGATTTCACATTGGTTCAGGGCTTGAACCAACTGCTGTTAGAATTGTCAACAGTGGCTCTGTGTTACATTAATGCTACTGAGTTAGAATGTTTAAAGTTCGTAGTCAAATCCAGGCATTTGATTTCAAAATCTATGGTGGCAATTCAGTATTGTATTTATGCAATGCTGCGCTTATTAGAGTTGACATTTTTTAGATACGATACTAGACTAAGTAGGACCTGTTGGGTCCCAGCATCACACAGGAGGGCTGGTCCCCCAACACAATATTCCACCTCTCCACCAATTCCTTCCAATATTGGTGGCCAGTGGGGGGAGCGCTAGTATGGGTGTTGTGCGCTGAAGGGACTGGTTTCCAGAAGGCTAGTATGGACATTGTGGGCCAAATTAATTCTTGGGCTGGCAGCTCAGTCACTCAAGCCTGTTGTTCTGGCAGCTACCTCACTCACGGCTGGTGGGCTGGCAGTTGACTCACGGCTATTCCTTGAAATTCCATTTCAAGCAGGGTGCAAGGGCACCAAATTCAAGTGCAGTTTCATACCATTTCAAGCAGGGTGCAAGGCCACTAAAGACAGCGAGTCGTGACCTCTCCCTCCCACATCTTGCAGAGACTGAGCTTTTCTCACTCTTCTGGGTTTTATAGTCCCTCCCCCCCCCCTCACATCAGAAGGGGTGTGGCCTTCATGGCGTGATTGACAGGAGAGAGAATCTCAACATTTTTTAAACACTAATAACTCTTTTTTTTTTCGTTGATGGGAAAAATCCTCGGTACCTGATGAGCGGAGGGGGACTGAGAAAGATGTCTAAATCAATTTTCTAAATCAATATACAGAACAACAGGAGTGGTCAAGATCAGACTTTTAGTAAGATAGGTAAACTGAACTCCATCTGTCTTTTAGTGGAAATTGTGGTCATCAAGAACTGTATGAATGACTAGGGCTCAGCTAAAGAGAGTTACAGGGAGGATATGGAGGCATCAGAGAAGGTTTACTTGGATTAAGGTTGTTTTCTATGAAATAGAGCAGGCAAAGGGAAGCTTTCAGTCTGATGTGTTTAAAGCATTGAGCAAAAAATAATAAACAAGTTCCAGAATGGGACAAAAACTGGAAGCCATAAACGTAAACCAATTGATAGAGGATTAAAGAGGAGTTGGAGCGATACATTTTTATGTAAGAATGGTAAGCACATGGAGCTCACAGAATGAGAGGGCATTCGAGACATAAATTGTCAATTTAAAACAAAAATACATGAATGAGCATTTAATGAATTAAGAACTAAAAAGTATGATTAACGAATAGTTGTTTGTTGTCTGCATTGACATGATGAGCTCAATAGTTGCTTTCTGTGATGGAATAACGTGCAGCAAAGTGTACATTTTGCACTTTGGTAGAAGGAATAAAGGCATAGACTATTTTTATTTACTAAATGGGAAGAAGATTTAGAAATTGGACATGCAAAGGTAGTTGGGAGTGCTGTTGCAGTATTCCCAAAAGGTTAATTTGCAGGTTGAGTCGGTAGTAAGGAAGGCAAATGCAATTGTGACATTCATTGCGAGAGGACGAGAATATAAAAGCAAGGATATAATACAGAGGTTTTATAAGGCACTGGTCAGGCCACATTTAAAATATTGTGTGCAGTTTTATGCCCTATATCGGGTAAGATGTGCTGGCATTGGAGAGGGACCAGAGGAAGTTCATAAGAATGATTCTGGGAATGATTGGGTTAATGAATGAGGAGAGTTTGAAGCCAGTACTAGCTTGAGTTTAGAAGGATGAAATGGGGATTGTGCAAAGTACTTATGATACAGAGTTATTATATATCATAACAAGTACTTTAATTTGTATACATACAGAGACCATCGGGATGAGTACTGTAGGCTCCGAATCGTAAGTTAAAACTAAAAAACAACATGGCTGCCCGCATGCACGAGGTGGCGGTGATGTGGGAAACCTGACATGGTTTATGGATCAGGTCATCAGCAGCAAAACAAGACACGGATCAAATCAGCAATACTGTTTGATCTACATCCCCCTTCTTGGGCTTTTGCCCAAAGGGCAAACATAAAGCATGCAGGAGTAATTATGTATATAAAGCTGTAAAAATTAACTATCATCTACATTAAAGCAATGGAGGATATACTGCAAGTAATATAAGTAACGTCGCTGGCTCAACGACTCGTGTCCAAACAGACCAGGGCTACTCTTCCAGCCTCAAAGCAGCTGCTCCGGCCACAAGTCTGCGAGCCTGAGGTAGTTCGGGTGCGTCTGCAGCGTAAAAAACTGACACAGAAGGCATACTACGACCGTTCTAGTTGTCCTCTACAACCATTGTCGGAGGGCCAGGTGGTCCGTCTCCAAACCCAGAAGGGGTATGACCGTATGGGCACAGCCAAGGAGGTGTGTCCGGAACCAAGGTCTTATTTGATATAATCTGACGGAGGTCTATACAGACTAAACCGCCGACATATTCTGCCAGTAAATGAGCTGGTGCCATTGAGGCAGGTTCAGTATGATGATGCAGATGATGTGTTATGGACTGAGGATGGAAACTACTATCTGAATGAGGGACATGTGACAGCAGACCGTGAGCTGTTTTGCGATCAGAACTTTGTTTCTGTACCTGCAAAAGGAGCGAAGACCCCTGCGAAGCCTGTCGACAAATCCTCTGCGAAACCTGTGCTGGTTGAGTTGTCGCCTGCTAAGAAACTCCCGATGGAGGCCATACCTGTGGTGACATCTCCTATGAGGGGCACGGCTGAAAGCCTGTACCGTACGCGTGTAGGACGGGTCAGCAAGCCTGTGACTAGATACGGGGATTATGTCTAGATGCAGATCTTGCCATGTCCATGTCCATGCAGTGTCCTTGTGAGTAAATTGTCTCGAGGGAGCCGAGATCTCGGCGAAGTTGGGAACAAATTTTCCGAGGTAATTAACCATGCCCAGAAATATCTGCAGGTGTGCAACATCAGTGGACGTGGACATTTCGCTAACAGCCACAGTCTTGGAAGGATCTGCCTTGAGACCATCAGCAGTGAATATAAGCCCCACGTAGCTCACCTGGTTAACACGGAACCAACATTTTTGGAGATTTAAGTTTATTTCCCTGGCACGCTCGAGTACCTTCTTCAAGTTGGCATCATGTTGTTCCATGTCTTTGCCACTAATAATGATATCGTCCACGATGATAGCACAAGGATATCCGTCAAACAGTTGCTCCATGGAGCACTGAAACACCTCACTGGCTGAACTGATGCCAAACGGCATGCGCAAAAATCTGTAGCGGCCGAAAGCAGTGCTGAAGGTGGTACACATAGATGATGCATCATCCAGAGGAATCTGCCAGAAGGAGCTCTTGGCGTCTAATGCAGAGAATACCGTTGGCTTACCCAAGTGGGCAGCTACCTCCTCCACGGTACGCATGGGATGATGGGGCCTTTTGAGTGTGATATTTAGGTCCCTCAGATTATTACATATACGAATCTCCTGTTTATTCTTGTTTGTAGCAGCCACCATCGAGGACACCCAGTCCGTGGGTTCTGACACAGGCTTGATAACTCCCAATGCCACCACCCTGTCCAGTTCGGCTTTGACATGGCAATAGGTACACGCTGAGCAAGACGAACCACAGGACGCACCTCCAGGTCTAAAGACATAGAGTAAGTTATTGGTAGCTTGCCAATTTCTTCAGTGAAAAGATTGTGGTAATCCATGAGAATAGGCTGTGTGGAATCCGGAACTGGAGTTAGTTGATGCACAGCCTTGCTAAAGGTAACCAGTCACAAATATTTGCAGGCATCATAGCCTAAAAGTGGAATAACATTGCGGTCAACGATATAGAATCGCACCCTGTATGGTTAATCCCCTAGGTGGCACTGCAGCTTCACAATACCGACCGTATTGACCTCACTTCCCCCATATGCGAGAAGAGTAACATTGGTGGGTTTTAATTGCTCTGCGTTCCTCAGATGATTGAACTGTTCCCAAGACAGAACATTGCATTTCGCGCCAGTGTCGATTTTCATCTCGATTACTTTATTGTTCACTGTTACGGTGGCCATTGGCTCACTATTTTGTACATTTTGTGTGATAATAGAATGTACTTGCAGAACGATTCCATCGACCTTTGGCCTCTCGTCATGCTGCTATCGGACAAATCGACAGTGGCTCAGCCTGCAGCAAATTTATTGGCTGCTTTGTCTGCCCTCAGTTAGGTTGGGATCTGCAACATCTCCAGAAATGGTTTCGCCTTTTACACCCATGGCAAATGTGACCAAAGGCGGGGCACATCTCTCTCTTAGCCAAGTGCCCCTCACCACAGTTGTTACATTCTTGAATAAAACGAGCTGCAGGATAATTAACCTGTCTCTGCCTTGTTAATTCTTGCTTGGGTTGACTGGGAGATAAGAAGTGAATGTTCCCAAGCTGTTCTTGGAGTGCCATCTGCTGCTGCCTTCGTTGCCTTGGAAACGGAGCTAGAACGCTGTCAACACCTACACTGGAATGTATACAACCAACTCCCAGAATGTTGTGCCTAAGTGAGCATTTGAGCGTTACAAATCGGCAGCTCATAAGTCTCACAGACTGCGATAGCTCAATCCAGAGTTATTGCAGGATTGTGGATAAGCTTCCTTCTCGGCTTGTCATTTAAAAGACCACATACCAACCGGTCTCTAATAAATTCGTCTTTGAGATCGCCAAATCTGCAAGTTCCTGCAGCCTTCTTGATAGCACAAACAAAAGATTCAATAGTTTTGTTCTCATTCTGGTATCTTGAGAAAAATTTCACACGTTCGATGAGTAGATTAGCTTGAGGGTCACATTACTGTCGAAACCTTCTCTTGAGACACTCCGGGACGTCCGGCAACTCAGCCGGGGTCACGATCGGCGCTCCACCATCGACAGGTTGATGAGTTATTTCCCCAGCATACACAAACTGTTGTGCTCGTTCGAAAGTTTCATCTCCTGCGAGTAGAAGGAGCATACTTGCATGGACCACTGCAGGCTTGTCATGAGAAGTTGCAGCAATGAACAAATCATACTGTCGCTCAAAGGTACGCCACCGCTGTCCGTTTCTGCTATCGAAAACAAGTGGGTCAGGTTTTCTGAAACCTTCAGCCATGTCTGAGACCATGAAAAGCCTTGTAAATAACAGTCAGAGTGAAGCTGAAATCCCACTTCTGACACCATGTGCAAAGTACTTATGATACAGAGTCATTATATATCATAACAATTACTTTAATTTGTATACATACAGAGACCATCGAGATGAGTACTATAGGCTCCGAATCGTAAGTTAAAACTAAAAAACAACATGGCTGCCCGTATGCACGAGGTGGTGTGGGAAACCTGACATGGATTATGGATCGGGGCATCAGCAGCAAAACCAGACGGATCAAATCAGCAATACTGTTTGATCTACAGGGATCTCATTGAAACCAACTGAATAATGAAAGGCCTAGATAGAGTGAATGTGGAGAGGATGTTTCCACTTGTGGGAGAATATAGGACTAGAGGGCACAGCCTCAGAATTAAAGGACACACCATTAGAATGGAGGTTAGAAGGAATTTATTTAGCCAGACGGCGGTGAATCTGTGGAATTAATTGCCAGATGGGAGTGGAGGCCAAGTCACTGGGTATTTTTAAAACTGAGACTGGTAGGGTAGTAGTCTAGAGAATGGATTTGAGAAGGAAACAGATCAGCCATGAACGAATGATGGAGCAGATTTGATGGGCCGAATGGCTTAATTCTGCTCTGATGTATTATGGTCTTATTTCTATGATTCTGTGAAATTATTTTGAAGGAAAACTGGAGAGTCTTTTATTGGGCAGCATTGATCTCTCAGAAAATAAAACCATTCTTTAAAAAAAAAAAAACTGTTGTTTATTGGAGCTTACTGGGACCAAATTTGTTTCTAAATCACCTGAAAGAAAATTCAATGTTTAAAAATCATTAAAAATATATATATATTCACCAAGCACAAATATTGAAAAGAATGTAACTTTCTTTCAGTGAGCAAATAAACTGGAGATTCTTTAATTGAAATAAAAGTAGAAAATATTGGAGGTATTCAGCATATCAGGCAGCATCTGTGGAGAAATAAATAGATTTAACGTTCATCTAAAACAATAAGTAAACAAGTGGATAAGCAAACAAAGAATGACAGATTGGAGACCAAGATTGTTCATGTGTCACAAATGCTAAGACAGGGTGATGAATGATTGTTATTCAATGATAATCTCTCTGAAGGAGTATGAATAGATTTAGATAAATGAGTTGACAAAGGGAAAAAATAATGCTGTAACTGAGAGGCAGAGTATAGCAGATGCTAGAAATATAAAACAAAAAGGAATGTTTGGAGTATCCAACATATCAAGCAGCATTTGTGGTGAGTGAAAAATTAAGTGGGTAGATGTCCTTGTCCTTCCAGGTGAGACAGAGGTTCACATGCTCCTCTTCCAACCTGTACATCATCGAAATAAGGCGTTGACTCGGAGACTGTTTCTCTGAACACTTGTGCTTTGTTTACCATGGCCTACTGGATATCCCAGTTGCTAACCATTTTAACTTCCCTTCCTATTCCCATACTGACCCTTCTGTCCTGGGCCTCCTCCATTGCCAGAGTGAGGCCACACACAAACTGGAGGAACAGCATATTCTGCTTGAAGAGCTTACATTCCAACAGGATGAACATTGAATTCTCCAATTTTGGATAACGACAAAACATCCCCTTCTTAACCCCCCTCCCCCCTTCCTGCTTCCCCTGTGCCCCACTGGATTTGCACCTGTTTTTCCACTCCCCCTTCCACCTACATTCCTTCCTCGTGCTTCACATTTGGCAACTCCACTCCTTTTGAAGCAAATCTTCTATCTTTTCATCCCTGGCCTTTGTCCAACCATCTGCCTACAACTGAACACCCCCCCCCCCCCCTCCCCCCGTACCTGTAGTGACCAATTACCTGCCAATTACCTGTCCACTCGCATGTAGCTTTGGAGTCACTGATAAAGCTTGGGTAGCAAGTTTAAGATGTCAACATTTAGCTACAAATCCTATACCTGACGGTGCAAATGAGGATACATCTTGGCAGATTCATGTGGTCCTCCAGCTAAATATGTGCCTTTTCTCAAAAATTGCTTTGTAATCTTAGATGAATAAATAGAATTGAATGCAAAATTACTGCTGATAAGAAGTCTTCTGTATTTTAGCAACCCATTTCATGAGTGTTAACTTAGCATTGAGCATTTATTGGTGCGGTGTGAGTTTGTACCATCTTTTTAAGGAAGTCCATCTGGGGAATCTGTTCATCTCTTTCTAAGGCTTGAATGTAATTATATGTGACATTTTTTAAATTCAATATTTTAGGATTTGGATATCACTGGTAAGGTCCGCTTTTTATATGGGTGTCGTGCCAGTACAGCACAGGTTCGATCGTGGTGGAACCTCTGTCCCAGTGCAGACTTGACCCAGTTAGCAATGACTTTGGATAGGGTCTTGTAATATATATTCAACTGTGAGTCGTGTCTCTGATTCTTGATATTCTTCGCCCCCTTCTGCCTGGAGATGAAAGTGATGATCCATTTCCTCATGGATTCTGACATGCTGCCAACTCGAAACATAGTATTGTACACTTCCAGCAGATCTGGGCCCAACCAGACCCACAGAACCGAGTACACCTCGGACAGTATTCCATCACTTCCATCGTTTTCTTTGTCAGAGGAACAGATGAAGCCTGTTGGCTCCTCCAGCGATAGTGGCTGGTCCTGACGCTCCTGCTTACTGTTGTTTAAAACATTTGGGATAGAAGACAAATATTTCTGAGAGGTTGTTCTGTCGGTGTCTTTCTATCAAACAGATTGGTGTAGAAGGATTAGCAGATCATTAATATACTGATGTGAACCTAACCATTGGTGATTCCCCTGTTGGTGGGTAATCTGTGGCCATCAGTAGATCACTATAAATACCAATCCATTTAAATGTTCTAGTATAGCGGGGACTCGTAGGAGCCCAGCCAAGAATTAGTCGGAACACAAAGTTGTGTGAACGAAAATATTTATTACTATTACAATGCTGCTCCGTACTCCAACAACAGGCACGGGCGTTGCCCAACCTTAAAAACCCCAAAGGATCAACCCCGTCACCTCCAGCTCCCACACCCAGACACCTAACTCCTCCCTCCAGAGCCGATGGTTCGCTCTGCCCGTGGCCTACCTCCGGGTGCTGCCACAATAGCATCATATCTGTTACAGCACTGATTTGGACTGTTTCTTTTAACAGTAAGCTCAATATTTTCATGGACAGTGGCCTGCTTGACACATCCTGTTAACTACCCCAAATTTTAACTTCCTCCATAACTATCATACAGTGACTACACCAGCTGTAAATTTCACAGCATCAGCTTGCTTTGGTTACTCCAATACCCCAATTCCTTTAATGATCTGCAGACCAAAGCTGGGTTGAGATCTGGATCTGATTAATACTGGCAAAAATTAAACCAAACATTGGCAAATGTTGTTGGTAAGTGCTGATGATGATGCTATTGACAATTGCTTTCTTCACTTTGCAGATCATTGACATATCAGTATTTTTTACAGATGATGAGTGCCCTCAGGTCACTAAGAAACAGTGCTGCAAAGAAAAGAGCTAAATTGAGCAATGGTGCATCTGATATTGAGAGTCCAGATTCCGCCCTTAAACTGGAACTTGGTTTAGATTCCACATCGCGTACATCATCACCTTATACAAGCACATACAGTGAAAGTGACATTTGCAGCCAGGATTCTTTGATTTCCCCTTTGCCTTGTAGCAAGAAAATGATGTAAGTATAAAAAAATGGAGTTATTCAATATTACTGAGTTTTATCTGCATTTAAATAATAGTCAAATCTACCCATGTTTCAAAGATAACATATTGTTAGATTTCACAAAGAATATTAGTGAAACATTGCATTATTAATATGTAATAAATCATCCTTTATCTTGTTATATATTACATTTTCTTTCCACTCAAACCATACATTGTCTACATTCCTTCATTATTTCTGCTCTTCATGGATATGGCTGAAGAATTGGTAATGTGGCTGATACAACATGGACAACTGACAGATCCAGAAAGCCCTCACTGCATGTTTTTCCCCCCAAGGTTTATAGTTTGTGCACAATAATCCCCCCCCCAAAAAATTAAATATTACATGAGCAGAACTCGCCATGCTTGAAAATAATTTCATTCTTAATGTTGAAGTATAAAAATCTATCTACATACTTTTAAAACTCTGTGTGTGTGTGGGTGTATGTCAGATTAGATTTTTAGATTAGATTTTTGGCCTTTGATTCCTTGGTCTGCCAAAACCACACGCAAAAACGCCAAGATTTTTTCCATTTCGCTAGCCATTTCACTTTTACATTCGCAAATCCACTCATTAAATTTCGTCATTTTTATGTACACATTTTTAATAAAATCCGTTCCCCCCCCCCACTCGCTCATTTTTTCACCTCCTGCTGGCCAGCCAATATAACGGCTGCTGCCGCCCGGCTCTCCTCCAAAAACGTCGACATTTTTCACATTTCGCTAGCGATTTTCGCTGCTGCCGCCCGGCTCTCCTCCACTCTTGGCGTCATACGCAGCGTCTTGACGGCGTACGCTTAGCGCATGGGATTGCGCGATGACGTCACGCCGACCCCCCCCTTGCAATCGCACGTTGCGGGAACAGACCCAACGGGTCTGCACTTGGTCTAGTATACTTTTAAAACTGTGTGTGTGCGTGTGTGTGTGATTTTGCCTTTGAAACGTATCTCCTCGAAAACCAGACCACAAAACGGGGAAATGTTCACATATTTCAGTAGAGATTTCCCTTATGATTCTAGAAATCCACTCCTCTGTACATTTGGTACATTATTTTCCTGACTTTTTTTATTAACATTGTTGATCAATCTGACCTTTTTTTAAATCTGACCGCTGCCCAGCTGCTGACGTGACAATAACAGTGAAATGTTTACATCTTCTGGTAGAAAATTTCCTTATGATTTCAAAAATCCACTCCTCTATAAATTTGGTCAATTATTTCCCGAGATATTTACTAAAATCTATCATCAAACTAACATTTTTAAAAAATATAAAGGCTGCCCAGCTGCTGACCTCACAATGCCTTTCCTCGTGGCCCAGTTCGCTCGTGGCCCCGCCGCTCTGGATTAATGCAGCTGTTGTCAATGCGCATGCGCAGTTTTCCACGAGGTCCGTTAGCCCACCCACACCCCGTTCTTCAAAAGGCGCAGCAAGAACGAGAAAGTTCTGCAGCAAAGATAATGCAGCTATAGGATCTTTGTTCAGCAGATCGCGAGGTCAGCTGCGCTCACGCGCTGAAGATGTTTCTCCTCGCTGCCCATGCAGCTTGTGAAGCCATGCCCCTCCCCTGCCCGCCCGCGAGCTGCCGCCCTGCCCCCCTTCTCTCTCTCTCCCTCTCTTTCTCTCCCCTCTCTCCCTCCTCTCCCTCTCTCCCCCCCTCTCTCTCCCCCCTCTCTCTCCCCCCTCTCTCTCTCTCTCCCCTCCTCTCTGTCTCCCCCTCTCTGTCTCCCCCTCTCTGTCTCCCCCTCTCTGTCTCCCCCTCTCTGTCTCCCCTCTCTCTCTCTCCCCCCCTCTCTCCCCCCCTCTCTCTCCCCCCCTCTCTCTCCCCCCTCTCTCTCCCCCCTCTCTCTCCCCCCTCTCTCTCCCCCCCCTCTCTCTCGCCCCCCCCTCTCTCTCTCCCCCTCTCTCTCCCCCTCTCTCCCCCCCTCTCTCCCCCTCTCTCTCCCCCTCTCTCTCTCTCTCTCTCCCCCTCTCTCTCCCCCTCTCTCTATACTCCCTCTCTCCCCCCTCTCTCTCTCCCCTCTCTCTCCCCCCCTCTCTCTCCCCCCTCCCCCTCTCTCTCTCCCCCTCTCTCTCTATCCCCCCTCTCTCTCTCTCCCCCCCTCTGCTCTCTCACCCTCTCTCTCTCTCTCTCCCCCTTCCTCTCTATCCCTCTTCCTCTCCCCCACCCCTCCTGCCCTCACCCCCTTCCCCCCTCTCAGCCCACCTCTCTTCCTCTCTCTCCTCCCCTCCCTCTCTCCTCCCATCTCTTTCTCTCCCCTCCTCCCCCAACCTCACCCAGCCCTCCTCCCCTCCACCCCCCTCTCCCTCTGTCTGTTGCCCTTCTGTCTATGTCCCTCTCTCGCTGTCTCTCCCCATTCTTTCTCTGCCCTCACTCTCTACCCCCCCCCCCCCATGTAGACACGCCTGCGAGTTGGGGGCTATGCGTCAGTGGATAGGGCAGCTATGGGGTAAAAGGAGCAAATTAATAATATGAATATAATATCAAGGGGGGTAATTAGCGTTGAGTGGGGGGGGGGTAGTAAGTGTGTGTGATGGCGCATGCCGCCCTCCCCCCCCCCCCCCCCCCCCCCCCGTAACCGCGCGTTGGGGGAACAGACCCAATGGGTCTGCACTTGGTCTAGTAATTTTTAAATGCTTCTCACTTAATCTTCCTATTCTAGTATCTGGATGTGATTGTACATGAGTCACTGAAAGTAAGCATGCAGGTACAGCGGACAGTGAAGTAAGCTCATGGTCTGTTGGCCTTCATAGCAAGAAGATTTGAGTATAGGAGCAAGGAGGTCCTACTGCAGTTGTATAGGGCCGTGGTGAGACTGCACCTGGAGTATTGCATGCAGTTTTGGTCTCCTAATTGGAGGAAGGACATTCTTGCTATTGAGGGAGTGCAGCGTAGGTTCAACAGGTTAATTCCCAGGATGGCAGGACTGACATATACCGACTGGGCTTATATTCACTGGAATTTAGAAGGTTGAGAGGGGATCTTATAGAAACATATAACATTCTTAAGGGATTGGATAGGTTAGATGGAGGAAAAGTTGGGGGAGTCCAGATCCAGGGGTTCCAGTTTAAGAAGAAGGAGTAGGCCATTTAGGACTGAGATGAGGAAAACCTTTTCACCCAGAGAGTTGTGAATCTGTGGAATTCTCTGCCACAGAAGGCAATGGAGGCCAATTCACTGGATGTATTCAAGATAGAGTTAGATTTAGCTCTTAGGGTTAACGGAGTCAAGGGATACAGGGAGAAAGCAGGAACCGGGTACGGATTCTGGATGATCAGTCATGATCATATTGAATGGCAGTGCTGACTCGAAGGGCCGAATGCATCTATTTTCTATGTTTCTAAAATCTTCTACTTTACACGTTCTAAATTCTCCTGGACAAATGCTATCTACCTGGTCTAACTTTTTTGATTAACTAGCATTCACCATATATTTTGGAGCAATTTCGGAAAAGCAATTACTTTGCAAAGAAGATTAGTTCCAAAATCTAATTTCACAGCTGTAGAAATGATAATGTCGTGTGGCAAAGCGGGCCAGTTTTTGATATATAATTCTGAAGTGCAACTTCTCAACATAAAAAGCTATGTTATTGTATCTCCTTACATTTGTTAGTCCAAGAATTAATAACTATTCTGCATGGATGAACTTAACATTTTCGTCTTTGGAAATTCCTTGTTCTGTTTTCAAATTGAGGTCACTCTCCTTGGTTTGTATGTGTCTGCTGTGACATTAGACAGATACAGAGCTAATCTAACAGCTCAGAAACTAAAGAGAGTAGAATCTAAAGCAACAAACAATCTGCTGGAGGAAATCAGTGGTTGAGCAGAATCTGTGAATGGAAAGGAATGGTTAATATTTTACGTCAAAAGCCTGTAACATGACTGACAGAGTGTTTCGACCCAAAACGTCAACCGTTTTGTTCCACCCACAGGTGCTGCTTCACCCGCTGATTCCCTCCAACAGATTATTCCACCGTAATCTTGTGGTTCAATATATTCCGCACTCTACCATTATCATCAAACTTGATGAATGCCATGCAGGTGCAGTGTTAACCACTCTTTAAAAAAGAAATGCTGCCATAGAACAAAACGAAGAAATCCCACAACCAAACAACCAGTTCAATGTTCTGGAATCCTGCCTTATTCATAAATACTGGTTGGTTACTAAGTCAAAGAAGGAGGGGCTCCAAGAACATTCATATCCTTAAAAGCGGTGGAACCTGGCACATATGTGGCGAAGAGGCTGAAATATTAGTTGATTTCAAGAATTCAAGAGATTACGATATATCAAAGGCTATAGTTAAGATATCTTCCAAAACTTATTGCACCTCCAGTATTCAGCATAACCACAATACTGGCATCTACCAGACAATAGGAAACATTGCCCGGATATGTCCTGTCCAGAAAATAAATGTAACTGGACTAATTCATACCCTATCAGTCTACTGTATGTCATAGCATCAGCAATATGTTTAAAGATACATATTAAAGATATATATATTGACAGTTAGATCACCAAAAGCTTTTCATACCGATGGCGGTTTTCGGTTTTACTAAAATGCCTCAGCAGCAGACATTGATTGTAAAGTCTTGATTTAAACATGGACAGATACGTTTCTACATCAATATCCTGCACCTGTGTTAATTGATCTTCAGTGACCTTGATTGTGGAAACATAGTGGTATGTGATAATCATTTAAAGAAATACTTAAATCGTTTTAAGCTAACACCAGTTACTTTAACCACTACATTTGACTGAATGCTTCCTTGAAAATATATCTTAAAACATTTCAATGATTTTTCAAACTTTTTGATTTGAGGTTTATTGCAATTTCTGTAGGTCTGATGGTTGTGTTCAGATAGGATCTAAAGCATGCCATGGTCGCATGCCATCAGGAAAGTCCAAGCTGCCTCCAGTGGAATACAACTCCAACTCAGGTACTGCTACCTAAATTTATTTTCTGCTTTCAAAATTGTAAAGCAAGCCAAAAGTGCTTTTACAAATAAATGTTTAATGATTTAATTACTGTACCACTTCATTCACTTCAAGAAATACTGCAAATGATCAGAAAGCTCACATTTTATATATTCATTTGTCCACGTACACATTTCTTAGAAACCTAAGCTCTGTATTTAATCTAAGCTAATTAAGGATCAGATAAACTACTCTTGTTGCAACTTGCTGAATTTTATGCTTGAGTTCTCCCTATAAAATTGCATATGTAGAAATGGCACCCAATCTAGACTTTCCCTCTTTCTGACAGGCCGATAAAGTTACATCTGACACTTTGATGTGTATGCACATCTTTCAGTTTTTATAAATAGCTTGCATTTCACTTCTAGCCCATTTTATTTGCATCCTATCCACATGCTTTGGAGCTATCCTCATTCATCTATTTGACCTTTCTTCACAGGATCTGCATATTGTATTGACAAGAATATACTAAATGATGGTACATCATTTGGCCAGGTGGGCTGAGGAATAGTTGATGGGATTTAGTACAGAGAAATGTGAGGTGTTGCATTTTGGGATGTCCAACAAAGGCAGGATCTACACAGTGAATGGTAGGCCTCTGGAAAGTGTTGTAGAGCAGAGCGAATCTAGGAGTGCAGGTGCATGGTTCCTTGAAGGTCGAGTCGCAGGTAGAGAAGGTGGTTAAAAAGGCTTATGGCACATTGGCCTTCATCAGTCAGAGTATTGAGTTTAGAAGTTGGGAGCTCATGTTGCAGTTGTATAAGACATTGGTGAGACCGCATTTAGAGTATTGTGTTAATTCTGGGCACCATGTTATAGGATAGATATTGTCAAGCTTGAAAGGGTTCAGAGACGATTTACGAGGATGTTGCCAGGACAAGAGGGTCTGAGCTATTGGGAGAGGTTGAGTAGGCTCTATTCCTTGGAACACAGGAGGATGAGGGATGATCTAATAGAGGTGTATAAAATCATGAGAGGAATAAACGGGTAGATGCATAGAATCTCTTGCCAGAATGGGGGAATCGAGGACCAGAGGACATGGGTTCAAAGTGAAGGGAAAAAGAGATTTAATAGGAATCTGAGAGGTAACTTTTTCACACAAGGGTGGTGAGTGTATGGAACAAGTTGCCAGAGGAGGTAGTTAAGGCTGGGACTATCCCAAAGTTTAAGAAACAGTTAGACAGGTACATGGATAGGACAAGTTTGGAGGGCTATGGACCAAACGCAGGCTGGTGGGACTAGTGGAGCTGGGACATGTTGGCCGGTGTGGGCAAGTTGGGCCGAAGGGCCTGTTTCCACACTCTATAACTCCCTATGATTTTACATGATCCTCCTGTGTTTGCTTTTTCTAACTTCTTTCGGTTCTTATACTTCATTTATTTGCGCTTAATTGGCATCAAAGAGCATTTTTATCCACTGGGCTCTCAAAGCTAGTTTCCATTTGCTCTCATTACTTCTGCGGTGTTAATTTTTTACTTGTGTATGAAGGAACTGCAGATGCCAGTTGAAACCAAAGTTAGACACAAAATGCCGGAGGAACTCAGCAGGACAGGCAGCATCTCCAGCAGTTACTCCAGCATTTTATGTATATCTTTAATTTTTTACTTCATTACTAAGAGACTACAATATACTTGGTTCACACAAGCATAGCACTTTTCAAATGTTGCCATTCATAATACCATTAGTTTCAATATAATTATGGTCAGAACTGGACCTAGGGTTGAGATTTTTGATTGGAGAAAGGCTAACTTTGATGAAATGCAAAAGGATTTAAAAGGAGTGAATTGGGACATTTTGTTTTATGGGAAGGATGTAGAAGAGAAATGGAGGACATTTAAAGGGGAAATTTTAAGAGTACAGAATCTTTATGTCCCTGTTCGGTTGAAAGGAAATAGTAAAAATTGGAAAGAGCCATGGTTTTCAAGGGAAATTGGACACTTGGTTCAGAAAAAGAGAGAGATCTACAATAATTATATGCAGCATGGAGTAAATGAGGCGCTTGAGGAATATAAAGAATGTAAAAAGAATCTTAAGAAATAAATTAGAAAAGCTAAAAGAAGATATGAGGTTGCTTTGGCAAGTAAGGTGAAAGTAAATCCAAAGGGTTTCTACAGCTATATTAATAGCAAAAGGATAACGAGGGATAAAATTGGTCCATTAGAGAGACAGAGTGGACAGCTATCTGCAGAACCAAATGAGATGGGGGAGATATTGAACAATTTATTTTCTTCGGTATTCACCAAGGAGAAGGATATTGAATTATGTGAGGTAAGGGAAACAAGTAGAGTAGCTATGGAAACTGAGATTCAAAGAAAAAGAAGTACTGACACTTTTGAAAAATATAAAAGTGGATAAGTCTCCAGGTCCGGACAGGATATTCCCTAGGACATTGACGGAAGTTAGTGTAGAAATAGCAGGGGCTATGACAGAAATATTTCAAATGTCATTAGAAACGGGAATAGTGCCGGAGGATTGGCGTACTGCGCATGTTGTTCCATTGTTTAAAAAGGGTTCTAAGAGTAAACCTAGCAATTATAGACCTGTTAGTTTGACTTCAGTGGTGGGCAAATTAATGAAAAGGATACTTAGAGATAATATATATAAGCATCTGGATAAACAGGGTCTGATTAGGAACAGTCAACATGGATTTGTGCCTGGAAGGTCATGTTTGACTAATCTTCTTGAATTTTTTGAAGAGGTTACTAGGGAAATTGATGAGGGTAAAGCAGTGGATGTTGTCTATATGGACTTTAGTAAGGCCTTTGACAAGGTTCCTCATGGAAGGTTGGTTAAGAAGGTTCAATTGTTGGGTATTAATGCAGGAGTAGCAAGATGGATTCAACAGTGGCTGAATGGGAGATGCCAGAGAGTAATGGTGGATGGTTGCTTGTCAGGTTGGAGACCAGTGACTAGTGGGGTGCCACAGGGATCTGTGTTGGGTCCACTGTTGTTTGTCATGTACATCAATGATCTGGATGATGGTGTGGTAAATTGGATTAGTAAGTATGCAGATGATACTAAGATAGGTGGTGTTGTGGATAATGAAGTAGATTTCCAAAGTCTACAGAGAGATTTAGGCCATTTGGAAGAATGATCTGAAAGATGGCAGATGGAGTTTAATGCTGATAAGTGTGAGGTGCTACATCTTGGCAGGACAAATCAATGTAGGACGTACATGGTAAATGGTAGCGAATTGAGGAATGCAGTTGAACAGAGGGATCTAGGAATAACTGTGCATAGTTCCCTGAAGGTGGAATCTCATGTAGATAGGGTGGTAAAGAAAGCTTTTGGTGTGCTAGCCTTTATAAATCAGAGCATTGAGTATAGAAGTTGGGATGTAATGTTAAAATTGTACAACGCATTGGTGAGACCAATTCTGGAGTATGATGTACAATTTTGGTCGCCCAATTATAGGAAGGGTGTCAACAAAATAGAGAGAGTACAGAGGAGATTTACTAGAATGTTGCCTGGGTTTCAGCAACTAAGTTACAGAGAAAGGTTGAATAAGTTAGGTCTTTATTCTTTGGAGCGCAGAAGGTTAAGGGGGGACTTGATAGAGGTCTTTAAAATGATGAGAGGGATAGACAGAGTTGACGTGGATAAGCTTTTCCCATTGAGAGTAGGGAAGATTCAAACAAGAGGACATGACTTCAGAATTAAGGGACAGAAGTTTAGGGGTAACATGAGGGGGAACTTCTTTACTCAGAGAATGGTAGCTGTGTGGAATGAGCTTCCAGTGGAAGTGGTGGAGGCAGGTTTGATTTTATCATTTAAAAATAAATTGGATAGGTATATAGATGGGAAAGGAATGGAGGGTTATGGTCTGAGCGCAGGTAGATGGGACTTGGGGAAAATACGTGTTCGGCACGGACTAGAAGGGTCGAGATGGCCTGTTTCCGTGCTGTAATTGTTATATGGTTATATGGTTATAATGTGGGGTTGAATTGTGATTTCATGTAGATTTCAATTTATTTAGATCTTTAAGTCTTGCACATTAGAGAATTGGTATAAATGTGGCTTTTTGAAATTATTTGGTGCAAAAGCCTATTTAGTCCATTGTACTGATGACCCAAAAAAACAGTTATACTTTCAAATCTCACTCCCCAGCTTTTGGTCTGGGGTATTATACAGTACAACATTTAAATACCCTTTAAATAACAAAATGTTACTATCCCGACAATCTTCCCAGGCAGGAAGTACAGACCTACCAATATCTGGATTAAATTATTTCTCCTCAGCTCTTCTTTAATTCTTCTGATGGAAGTATTGCCAGTGGAAAGATTAGACTTGCCTACATGATTGTTACCATGTTTACCAAAGTTGTTATGGACAGATGCATCAGTCAGTGAGGCACAAGATACAGCAAATGCTGTAATCTGGTGCAACAAACAACCTGCTGGGGAAATGCCGCTGGTCAAGCAGCATATGTTAGGAGGAAGGAATTGACGACGTTTCGGGTTGAAACCTTGCATCGAGACTAAGAGGGGAGCAGGAAGATAACAAGTATTTTTTTTTAAAAGAGGGGGAGAGGCTAGGCAAGGCGGGAGCTAGTTGGTGACTGGTGGACAGAGAGGATAGCCAAGTTGGGGAGAGGGAGGGTGGAGTTGGGAGACAGACAGGTGGAGGCAGACAGAAGAAAAAAAGATGCCGGCCAGGTGAGAGGAAAGGGCACAAAACTGGGAGGTCCGGAGAAGATGGGGAGAAGAGAGGGAAGAGGAAATCACACTGGAGATGAGGGAGACCTGAAATTTTAAAAATCACTGCTCATACCAATGAATTGTAGACTACACAGGCAGAACATGAAGTGTTGTTCCTCTAGTTGTGAGATGGAGAAAGCTGAGGAATGATAGATGGAATATAAAGGGGAATTGATATGGCATACAACTGTGGCCATTCTGCAAATGCATAGAATTTGTAAGAATGGGAAAAATATTTTTCTTTTGTTGTAATAATTTGGAGTGAAAAATAGCCTTAAACGTTGCCTGTATCAATAAGTAATCTTTCCTTAAAAAAATACAGGAGCGACCTTCCATGATAGAACCACCTCTGATGTGAGTATTGTTGGACAACGCATGACTTATGGAAATGGAATGTCATATTTGGAAGAGGAGAAACAAAATGAAATGTCTCAGGTTGCCTCAAAATTGCAATCCAAAGAGCATCAAAAAAATATCAGTAATAAACCTGCAAAAGGTTAGTCTAATTATGCCACATTTTGATTCAAATAATTGTTTGGCAATTTTATCGATACTTAAATATGTCCAAGTACAGATGATACAAATATATTGATGATCAGTTTGAAGAAACCCCCCAACCCAAAACGTCTATCCATTCCCTCCACAGATGTTGCCTGACCAGCTGAGTAGCTCCAGATCTTTGTGTTTTGCTCAGGCTGCCAGCATCTGCAGATGCTTATGTCTGTATTCATATCAATATCTGGCAATTCATAATTTTAACAAATAATTAGTACAAAATAGTATTATTACATCAGTATTTGTGATAACAAAACTATTCTTAATTCATGTTGTTGCTCTTATGCATGGACATTTTGGATTATGGAAACAATAGATTTTAAAAGCAACATTGTTCAACTGTGCACATTATGTCCTTTTAACATACTAATTGTATCTCAAATTATAGGATCTACCATCAACATGCAACAAGTGGCTAATCACGAGATCAATTCGGGAAATGAACTCCATGAGGACTCTGTGGTGATAGTAGGAAAAGGTCAATACATTGAGCATTGAATTTTTTCTTGTTCCTCCTATGCCTAAGTGAAAAATCTTTCAATTCCATTCAATGTAAGTCCTTCATGGCATGAAATTGTCAGAGCTGAGCTACACTGGCTGGATTGTCATTATTTCCAAACCTTTAATACTGTGAAAATACTGTAACAATTCATTTTTCACCTGATTAATTATTTTTGTGCTGCTATTTATAGATGTAAAATTCATTTTGGTTTAATAACGTCCATTGCAATTTCCAAAATAAGGAAGTTCTTTGTAATTCTTTTGCTGCATTAGGTGTCTTTGGAGGTCCCCGGTCAGTTCCTGTAGCACACAACCAAGCTATCACCCCATCTAATGGTGGGGATGATATGTGTGACCGAAGGCCAGCAATTGATCTTCCTTCAGGAATCTATGGAAGGGCTGTACATCAGAATAGTCAAACTGATCTTGATAATGTAGAAAGTGAAAGAGAGGTAATTATTCTAAACTGATAGTTGGGAAGTGATCTTAAATGCACATTTCTGAACCATTCTCAGTTCAGATATAATGCTGTGCTAATTTAGTTCAAATGTTCCCTCACTACGCTGGCATGACTTATTTTAAGACCAAATTAATTGCTTGTGAGCCTTGCTATTTTTAATTAATTTCTAGTCAAATCTTTAATAATAATTTAATAATGTATAAGCATGCCTGGAAGGGACTAATTTATTTTTAAACATGTTATAGTTGATGAAATTATACATTACCATGAAATGATACAGCTTTACCATGAAATGATACAACTTTATCCAGTGTTTAAAAAATGCAAATCCCAAGATTTGGAAATTATATTCTTTCTGGTAATCTTTCCAACTAGTTTTATGTTAACATATCTGCGGATGTTAACAAATATATCACAATACATCAAATTGAGCTAGATTTTGCTGTCAATCTAATGCACGTGCTAATGGCACTAACCATTATTTATGATTCGGTAACTTCAGTTGAGGGGACAGATGCATTCATGATTGAACACAGAAATTTAAAAGTTGCTTTCCCAGGTGCTTCACTAAAAATGTATCAGAAAAGGAATCATGCTGTCGGCCACAAAATAGATTTGCATTAAATGGTAGGCTTGATATAGATGATTGAATGATACAAGGTTAACCATAGAAATATTTATTTGAATATAATCATTTGAAATCTAAACACTCAGTTGTGGTGTAAAACGTTTTAAATTTGTCCATCAAAATAGAAGGAGTAGGAACAGGAGTAGACCATTTGGCCTCTGGAGCCTACTCTCCCATTAAGAAAGATCAAAGTTGGTCTTCCAATTTGCATACCACTTTTCTCCCCGATTCCCACTTCCTTTCTCATTTATTGTCCAGAAATCTATCAGTGTATTAAATACATTTAGAGTCTCCATAACCCACTGGGGTAGAGTACTCCAAAGATTCAAGTGAAAAATAAGTGAGAAATAATTTTCACTTTTCAACCCGGAATGGCCTCTCCCTTATTCCAGAACACTATTTCTAGACTTCTTTACAAGGGGAAATATCCTACTTGCACTTACCCAGTTGAGTCCTTACTTCCCACTTTTATCCAGTCTTTTTCTCTCCAAGCCTTTCTATATTACTGAACATGAAACTAAACACAACTGCTAGACGCCAGTTTACATTTTATTTTATTTCTTATACTGTTTGTTTTGCATCTTTTAGTTTAATTGGTTAAAAACATAAAGTTGCTTGCACAGTTTTCGAGAGTCCTGATTGCTCTATACATTCTCTCATTATTGGTGACTTGCCAAATAAAAAATAAAGGCCTACATGTTCAAGGATTAAGGTTAAGGTTAGTGGGTGTAAAATCTCCTGCTGTAGCAAGTCACAATTATTAGTTACATTTAATATTCTGAATCAATTTCTATAGTAAAGACAGTCACTTCTTGCAGATAAAATATTTATCAACTCAATTATCATGGATAATGGGTTTCAGTTAAGTAAATGTAATTTTTGTTAAATATGTATACTTGCATAAAACACTAACATAATAGTTATAGAACTGCTCCTTTCATAGGGCATAAATAATCTAAATGCACTATTTTAAGAAATATGAGTCCCATTCTATCTCTCTCTACCTTCCCACCCACTCCACCCCACAATATCCAGGAACATTTAATCCAGCATTGCAATACCATATCACTTTACCAAATTTGCCATGATCACTTTGCGCTCTAGTTTCAATTTTCCTGCTGTTTTTATACCACATTGATGAAACTTTTTTTTTAACTACTTAAGATTTCTCTAAATTACTCTGAGAGTACCTTTGGGTGTACAGGTTATTGTACTATTGCATGTTTTTGTCTTCAAAAGATCTCCATGTCAAAATCAGCTCGGAATAAAATGAAGCAAAGGAAACAGGCAGGTGCTCAACAGTGTCAAGCAGAAGAACAAAAAAAACATAATTCCAAAGATCCTGTAAAAAGGGAAGAAGGATTACATGAAAGATTAAGGCCTACAGATCCAGACAAAGCTGGAACTGAAAGTAAGATTGCTATGCCAGTCAACTACTGTTGTTTTTGTCATCAACCAATTTTTCTGTATTCTTATCAAAGTGTATTCAATTATTTCAATAATCTTCAGGCAATTCCTTGTTCTACACTAGCTTGTTTATTGAGATTTTAGTTATGTATTGTGACCAATCGAAAGAAAGGGGAAAGTCGATAATAATACATTTTGTTGCTCCGAAACTTCGTTAGCATGGCAGAGTGATTCGAAAGCGGTGTAATAATGGTGATGATGACTTTTTGATGAGAGGAGTAGTTGTAAATTGGACATTGATTGCACGCTTATGTCATTGTGTATTATTGCAAAGCTGATATATATAGAGGAATATTTGTAAGTTTTTAAATTCAAAGAATTTCTCATCAGATTTTTAACCAGATAGCTTTTATCTTTTTAATTTAGGGTTGGATATTGGTGGTGAAGTTTTCCTTACATTGAAAACTGATTCTTCACCTGTGGAAGTATCCACTCCAAATCCTTCACAATTCAAACATTGCAGCAGTGTGAAGAAAAGTCAAGTTTCCTGCTCACCAAATTCTGGTAAGTAGATGTTCAATCTAAAGGTTATAATCTAGAGGTAATTGCGTTGGGGGACCAGGCCTCTCCTGTGTGACAAGGAACACAGGTTTAGTAAGTCAATAAAAGCAAAACAATTATGACTTTCATACTTGAGCAAAACACAAGTTCTGGAGGGATAGATGATCTATTCCCTCCACAGATGCTGTCTGACTCGCTGAGGTACTCCAACAATTTGTATTTTTCTCAAGCTTTTAGCATCTGCACTTCCATGTGTTTCTACTTTCAAACTTGTAATTTTCTTAAACTGGCGGCATGAATATACAAAATATTGTCTTGGTGATGAGTTTCCCTTCCATTGAATGCCACTGCATGTTTTAATTCAATAATCGCATGTGTTGTCACATCAATCTCTCAATTTCTAAATTCTACCCAAGTTGTAAGATGAACCTCACTGAGTTGCAGATAATCCCGACAAGAAAGTGGAAAAGGATGTCCATTCATATCTGGGGGATTGGGGGGGGGGGGACTGTTAAATTATTCATTTATTTGGGGGCATCTGGGCCTCGTTGGTAGCAATTACATTTGTTTTCCATCTCTAATTGAGTTGGTATTATGTTATGATCAGCTTTTTTGAAAAACCTGGTGAGGGAGTTTAAGATATAGACAATATGAAGAGATGGAGGTATCTTTCCAAGTCAGTACAGTGTACAATTTGTAGTTTATATAATGCGGTCATTTTGTGCTAATGATGGAGGAAATTAATGTTTAAAATGGTGAATAAGGCAATAGTCAAGTAGGAAGTTTTGGCATGAATGATGTGGACCTCTTAGAAACATAGAAAATAGGTGCAGGAGTAGGCCATTCGGCCCCATCGAGCCTCCACCGCCATTCAATATGATCATGGCTGATCATCCAACTCAGTATCCTGTACCTGCCTTCTCTCCGTACCCCCTGATCCCTTTAGCCACAAAGGCCACATCTAACTCCATCTTAAATATAGCCAATTAACTGGCCTCAACTACCTTCTGTGGCAGAGAATTCCAGAGATTCACCACTCTCTGTGTGAAAAATGTTTTCCTCGTCTCGGTCCTAAAAGATTTCCCCCTTATCCTTAAACTGTGACCCCTTGTTCTGGTCTTCCCCAACATCGGGAACAATCTTCCGGCACCTAGCCTGTCCAACCCCTTAAGAATTTTGTAAGTTTCTGTAAGAACCCCCCTCAATCTTCTAAATTCTAGCGAGTACAAGCTGAGTCTATCCAGTCTTTCTTCATATGAAAGTCCTGACATCCCAGGAATCAGTCTGGTGAACCTTCTCTGTACTCCCTCTATGGCAAGAATGTCTTGAATTTTGTTGGAGCTTTGCTTAAACAGGCACATTGATCTTGAGGTCCAAGTCCATAGCTCCTTGAAAGTGGCTACACAAGTAGATAGTGGTAAAAAAGACCTATGTTATGCTTCATAGATCAGGGGTTTGGGTATAAGAATCAGGAAGTCATGTAGCAGCTTTATAGGACTTTGATTATGCTGAATTTGGAGTATTGCGTGCAGTTCTGAGAAGGATGTGGAGACTTTGGAGAGGGTGCAGAAGAGATTGGTCAGAATGCTGCCTTGATAAGCATGTGGTATGCAGGGAATGGGAGGATAATGATCTGCAGATAGAGGAGATTAGTTTATCTTAACATCATGTTAACAGATGGCGCAATGGCTAAGTGTTCGGATGGCAACCGGAAGGTAGCCGGTTCGAATCCCGCTTGGAGTGCATACTGTCGTTGTGTCCTTGGGCAAGACACTTCACCCACCTTTGCCTGTGTGTGAATGTGTGTGAGTGATTGGTGGTGGTCGGAGGGGCCGTAGGCGCAGATTAGCAGCCACGCTTCCGTCAGTCTGCCCCAGGGCAGCTGTGGCTACAGAAGTAGCTCACCACCACCGAGTGTGACTGAGGAGTGTATGAATAATGCGGTGTAAAGCGCTTTGAGTATTCTAGAAAGGCGCTATATAAATCCCATCCATTATTATTATTATGTTCAGAATGGACATTGTGGATCGAAGGACCTGTTCCTGCTCCATGGTTTTACGGAGAGTATTCTAACATTCTTGACGTGTAGATAGTGTTAAGGCATTGAATGGTCTGGAGGTAAGTATTCACTGCAAGATATTCAGTCTCTGACCTGTGCTTGTGCCACAGTATATGTGTGATGGTTCCAGACGATTTTCTGATCAGTGGTGACTCTACGATGTTGATGGTAGTGATGCCATTGAATGTCACCCCTCCCCTTTGCAGCAACTTAAAACATGTTTGATTTCTAACATTCAGTCCTAATGAAAAGTTATATATTTTTGGAAAAATTAATAGATATATAGATAGATATTATCGTTGAAAACATTAGCGACGCAGTGGTGCTGGTTTCCGACGGGCACGGTGACGGACGCACCACACATCTCTGTCCTCCATGCAGCTGGCAAGCTCCTCTCTTGTCTCTACACATGCGTCTTCCATCAACGTCTTCAGCATCGTCTTGATTGGCCGTCCCGGGTCACGTCTTTTAAAGTTTTAAATTAAAGTCAATATAAAACGTATCTAACTTGGACAGTAGAAAATGGGAGGGACAGTTAACTATCTTTTAATGTAACTTAAACTCTTAAGGTAATTTGACAGCACGTTTGATTATTTTGTGAAAATAAAAAAAATGCTGATGTTGGAAACAAAAACAAAAAACAAAAAAGAGCTTAACATCTGTAGTCGGAAATTTACGAGAGAGTATTCTGAGGGATAGGATATTCAGGCATTTGGATGGACAAGGGCTGTTTAGGGATAGTCCGCATGGTTTTGTACGTGGGAGGTCGTGTCTCACAAATCTGTTTTTTGAAGACGTGACCATAAAGGTACATGAGGGCAGAGCTGTAGATGTATATATGGACTTCTATGCAAAGCATTCTCTGGAAGGTGAGATCGCGTGGGATCCAAGGAGAAAGCTGAATGGATAGAAAATTGGCTTCATGGAAGGAAGCAGAGGATGATGGTGGAAGGTTACTTCGCAAACTGGAGGCTTGTGACCAGTGGTGTGCCTCAGGGTTCGGCGCTGGGCCTGTTACTGTTTGTTAGCTATATCAATGATTTGGATGAAAACATACCTGGCTAGATTAACAAGTTTACTGATGAAACAAAAGTGGGTGGTTTTGCAGATAGTGAAGATGGTGTGAAAAATCGCAGCAGGATCTTGATCGATTGGCCAGATGGGCTGAGGAATGGTTGATGAAATTTATTATAGAGAAATGTGAGGTGTTGCATTTTGGGAAGTCTAACATGAGCAGAACCTGCACAGTGAATGGTCAGACTCTGGTGGGGAGTGTCGTCGAGCAGAGGGATCTAGGACCACTGCCTTCTGTGGCAGAAAATTCCACAGATTCACAACTATCTGGGTGAAGAAGTTTCTCCTCATCTCAGTCCTAAATAGCCTACCCCTTATTCTTAAACTGTGACCGCTAGTTCTAGACTCCCAACATGGGGAACATTTTTCCTGCATCTAGCCTGTCCAATCCAATTGAGAGTTAGATTTAGATCTTAAGGCTAAAGAAATCAAGGGATAAGGGAAAAAAGCAGGAAATTCTGATTTTAGATGATCAGCCAAAATCATATTGAATGGCGGTGCTGGCTCGAAGGGCCGAATGGCCTACTCCTGCACCTATTTTTCAATGTTTCGATGTTTCTATGAGTGCATGGTTCCTTGAAGGTGGAGTCTCAGGTAGATCAGGTGGTCAAAATGGCTTTTGGCACATTGCCCTTCATCAGTCAGAGAATGGAGTATAGAGTTTAGAAGTCGTGTTACAGTTGTATAAGACGTTGGTGAGGCCATATTTAGAGTATTGTGTTCAGTTCAAGGTTATAAGACATAATGTTGTCAAACTGGAAAGGCTACAGAGAAGATTTACGAGGATGTTGCCAGGACTGTAGGGTCTAAGCTATATGGAGAGGTTGAGCAGGCTGAGAATCTATTCCTTGGAGTACAGGAGGATGAGAGGTAATCTTATAGAGGTGTATAAAATCATGAGAGGAATAGATCGGGTAGATGCAGTCTCTTGCCCAGCAGGTGAATTGAGAACCAGAGGACAGAGGTTTAAGGTAAAGGGGAAAAGATTTAATAGGAATCAGAGGGGTAACGCTTTCACACAAAGTATGGCACAAACTGCCAGAGGAGGTAGTTGAGGCTCGGACTATCCCAGTCTTTTAAGAAACAGACAGGTACATGGATAGGACAGGTTTAGAGTAATATGGACCAAACGCAGGCAGGTGTAGCTGGGATATGTTGACCGGTGTGGGCAAGTTGGGCCCAAGGACCTGTTTTCACGCTGTATCACTCTATGACTGACTCTAAATGCTTGAAAAGCTTAACGTATCAGGCAATGTGTGGAAAAATGAACAGAATTAAATTTTCAGGTCATGGATCTCTTGCTGGGCTGGGAAATAAAGGAAATAAGTCAGCTTTACACTGCATTGAGGAGGGGGAGAGAAGGGCAAAGCAAATATCACTTTGGAATAATTCCAGGATTGTCATTGGGAGAAGCTGTAAATGAACAATCTAAAACTGCTGTCTGGCCTTTGTCCAACCACCTGCCAATCAAAAACCCTCTTGCCTGTATCCACCTACCACTTGCCAGTCTTTGTCTGGCCACCACCTCTCTTCCTATGTTCTCCAGAGATGCTGATTGACCTTTTGAGTTACTCCAGCACTCTTTTTCATTTTCTGTAGATGCTGCCTGATCTGGGAGTATTTTCAACATAGCCTGATTTTGTTTAATTAAAAATGTTACTCCCCTAAATTATTTCAAATATGAAGTAAAGAGGTTTTTTTTAATGATATTTAGAATTTGTACAAATGTGTCTACTGGAGATTAAGTCAGAATATAATTTAATAAAGTAATCCAAAACGTTCTCTCCTTCATAGGAAGAGGGAACTCTCCAGGTTGTAGAATATCACAGAGAGATCAAACACATTCACTTTTGCCAAGTTCAGAGCTTACAGATCCATGGGAAGCAAGACCTTTCTCCAAACCAGACTTGGCACTATCAGAAGCTCTGAAACTCGTATCCGATGAAGATTGGTATGTATTCTTTTTTCTTTGGTTTTGGATATTCTGCATTACAGTTGAAAGATGATCTGCATCAGAATAATTACTAAAGGGAATAAATGCTGCAACTTTTTTTGTTGGTCAGACTCTTAATGTGATACTGGTTTTAGTGTTAATCACATAACCTCAAGTCATTTTTGGAATGGGTGCATTGCGGATCTTCCAAAATAATATCTGGCTTTACAATGGTAATGTTAGGAGCAGAAGTTACCTATATTTGGTGCCTGTTCCTGAAAGTTTAACTATCTTGATTAGATAAATCAACCGAAGGTAAAATTTTCATGTTCTGTAATACAGCTGGTTTATGAAAATCTAATATTGGATGTATGAAACTAATCTTAGCTATGAAAGTAGTCTGTCAAGTAAATTTACTTCCTTCAGTTTCACACAAAATAACGTTGATTTATCTTAAAATTTAGTACATTAATTTTACTTAACAGATATGCTGTGCTATGTTTGTTATTTCAAATGCTGCATTGGTACAGCTTGCATGAAAATACACTTTTTCTTATTAAGATTTAAAAACAATTTTGCCCTCCTTTGGGGACTGTTCTAATAGTTTAACCAATGATATGCATTCTAGTTGTTCCACATGAAATAAACCTTCGATTGTAATCATGTATTGTCATTTCGCTGACTGGTTAACACACAACAAAAGCTTTTCACTGTATCTTGGTACACGTGACACTAAACTAAACTGTCTAAGAATTGGCAGGGAATCTGTTTAATCAAGGTTCTGATAAAAATCAAATATGAACTGGAAAAAAAAATCACAGGCATCCCTCCACTCTCATTTACCACCCCTGAACAGATTCTCCCCTTTTTTTATAGACAACATAGTCAAGTTCCAACCTTATAGCATATCACCCCACTATGAATAAATGCAATTGTGCTGGTGATGAGTAACATTTTGACTTATTTGATGGATTCTAATTCACTTTTGTATGTCTTCACAGGGAGAAAAAAATTGAAGGCATCAATTGTATTCGATGTTTGTCTGCATACCACTCGGATGTGTTAACAACAAGATTGCATGAAGCAGTCTTTGCTGTTGTTCAAGAGGTTGTTATATTATGCTTTTCTTCTGAGAATTTTCTTCTCTGTGGAATTAAAACAACATATATTAAAATATATTTCAGGGCTCGAAATTAACGGTTGCCCGGGTGCCAATGGCAACATACTGTCCCGTCGGGCAACCTAAAAGCCATGCCATTTTGCCTGGCTTGGCAAGCACCCGGGATACCTATCATTTAATTCTAAGCGGGCCCCCTCACTGTCACTCTCTATCTCCGCCCGTCATTCGCGTCCGGGTCTCGGTTCTCCTCTCTCGGCTCTCCTCTCTCGGCTCCCGGCTCCCGACTGCCACGGCCTGCACGTGTGGGTGAAGGCTATTCCATGCTTTAATTGTGCGGGGAAACTCCATGGAGCAGCCAGCATCTCTGGATAGCAGAAATTGGGTGATGTTTCGGGTAGGGACCCTTCTTTAGATTTCCTCTGGTTTTAGTGTATTTAGTTTAATTTAAAGATACAGCGTGGAAACAGGCTCTTCGGCCCACAGAGTCCACGCCGACCACCGATCACCCGTACACTAGTTCTATCCCACACATTAGCGACATGTCAAGAGTGTTTTATTCTCTCACGTACCAGTTAAAACAATGAAATCCTTACTTGCAGCAGCACAACAGAATATGTAAACATAGTACTCAGTAAATAATGTTATAAACAAGAAAACAAAATTCCATACAGACGGCACCCATATTCAGGATCAATTCCGGGTCTTTGGCACTTTTAGGCAGCAGCTTTATGGTCAATGTACTGCCCCATAGTCTTGAACTGAATTAAAACATACAATAGCTGTAAAGGGGGACATAGCGTCACTTAGAGATTTAAGACTGAAAATGGATAGTTTCTTTTTTGTTAGTAACCAAAATTATCAACGTATGATTTTGTGTGTGTTGGAAAATAAAATATAGTGGCACAGCTGGTGGACTTGCTGCCTCACACGCCAGAGATCTGTGTTCGATCCTGTTCTCAGGCACTGTCTGTGTTGAATTTGCTCCTTCTCCCTGCAAGCATGTGGGTTTCCTCCCACAACCCAAAGATGCCTTGGCTTTGTAGGTTAACTTGTCTCTGTAAAATTGGCCCTAATGTGTAGGGAGTGGGTGAGGAAAGTGGGATAACAGAACTGGTGTGAATGGGTAGACAAAAAATGCTGGAGAAACTCAGCAGGTGAGGCAGCATCTATGGAGCGAAGGAAATAGGCGACATTTCGGGTCGAGACCCTTCTTCAGACTAATGGGAGGGTGCGGGGAGCGGGGGGGTGGTGGGGGGGGGGGGGGGCGGGAAGAAGAAAGGAAGAGGCGGAGACAGTGGGCTGAGGGAGACCTGGGAAGCGGAGGAGAAAGCAGGGACTACCTGAAATTGGAGATCAATGTTCATACAGCTGGGGTGTAAACTGCCCAAGCGAAATATGAGGTGCTGCTCCTCCAATTTACGGTGGTCTCACTCTGGCCATGGAGGAGGCCCAGGACAGAAAGGTTGGCTTCGGAATGGGAGGGGGAGTTCAAGTGCTGAGCCACCGGGAGATCAGGTTGGTTATTGCGAACCGAGCGGAGGTGTTGGGCGAAGCGATCGCCAAGTCTACGCTTGGTCTCACCGATGTAGGGTTGCTGACACCTTGAGCAGCGGATAAAATAGATGAGGTTGGAGGAGGTGCAGGTGAACCTCTGCCGCACCTGGAAAGACTGCTTGGGTCCTTGAATGGAGTCAAGGGGGGAGGTAAAGCGACAAGTGTAGCATTTCCTGCAGTTGCCAGGGAAAGTGCCAGGAGAGGGTGGGAAGGGACAAATTGACCAGGGAGTTACGGAGGGAGCGGTCTCTGCAGAAAGCCGACGGGGAAGGAGATGGGAAGATGTGGCCAGTGGTGGGATCCCGTTGTTAGACAAAGCTGGAGAAAATCAGTGGGTGAGGTAGCATTTATGGAGCGACGGAATAGGCGACGTTTCGGGTTGAGACCCTTCTTCAGACTGATGTCGGGAGGGGTGGGGGGGGCGGGGGAAAAAAAGGAAGAGACGGAGACAGTAGGCTGTGGGAGAACTAGGAAAGAGGGAGAAAGCAAGGACTACCTGAAATTGGAGAAGCCAATGTTCATACCGCTGGGATGTAAACTACCCAAGCAAAATATGAGGTGCTGTTCCTCCAATTTGCGGTGGCCCTCACTCTGCCCTTGTAGGAGGCCCAGGACAGAAAGGTCGGATTCATAATGGGAGGAGGAGTTGAAATGCTGAGCCACCGGGAGATCAGGTTGGTTATTGCAAACTGAGTGGAGGTGTTGCGCGAAGCCATCGCCAAGCCTGCGCTTGGTCTCACCGAGGTTCATCATGCGCTGAATAATCCAACCAGATTTTTGTTTGGAAGTGGAAAGAGATAATAGAAATTGCATTCATTGCAAAGTGTAAAAAGAGATGAGATACTGTATTGTAATTTTGCTGCATGTCATTGTGGTATATATCATGTCTTGATTGGTGAATATGTTTAGTTTGCGACTTTATTTGAAGCAGAAATATGTGAATGCTTCATTGACCATAATTCCAACTGGTAACTACGCACTTCGTCCGAGCACATTATCGCACGTGTCATGCAAGCCGTCTTAAATGACCACCTAAACTGTCATTAGGCAACCTAAAAAGCTGCCGAGATTGCCCGGCTGGCAACAGGGAAAAAAAGCCCTGATATTTTATATATACAATCAGTATCCAAATTGGAGCTGCAGTCTGTAAAATGGATAATAACCACGATGTATTACATTGTTTAAATTCTAATGCGACAAACTTAATTAATTTAATTGAAGCCAATCTTTTTGTTTTGAGTTGGAAAATGTGTTGGGGTTTAGGAAAGGAACTGGGATAATGGTTTTGAAATTTGATTGGCAGAATATTGGAAGTATTCTGGCACCTGAACTGTCACCATATTTTCCATGACCTTACTGGAATATGCAGGTGAGACTAAGTTAGCAATCAAAATAGGTGTGCAACAAGGAGCTGGCATTGCAAAAGAAATGGAATGTTTGAATAATAACGATGATTAACAGAGTTCAAAACCTGCACTGGCAAGGTAATCCACTTGGAATTTATTCTTAAATGATGAAAGTATAGGACTCCAGAAGAACATTAAAATTTGTAAATATAATTCATAAATCATTGAAAGTAGATTGACATGAACATCAATTGAAAAAAGTTAATGGGGTTAATCTTTAGAGAGTTTACTGAAGAGACGAAATGCTGCAACTTTTTTTGATGGTCAGACTCTTTATGCGATTCTGGTTTTAGTGTTAATCACTTAACCTCAAGAAGTCGTTTTTGGAATGAGTACATTGCGGATCTTCCAAAATAATATCTGGCTATACAATGGTAATGTTAGGAGCAGAAGTTACCTTTATTTGGTGCCTGTTCCTGAAAGTTTAAATATCTTGATTAGATAAATCAACCGATAGTAAATGTGTTTGGTACAACCAGTCCCTGGGTTACATATGCCTGGTTCTAGAACGCAGCCGCCCGACTCATCACCCACACCAAATCCTGGCATCACATCACTCCAGTCTTCAAACAACTTCACTGGCTTCCCATCTCCCACCGGATCACCTACAAAATCCTGATCCTCACCTACAAAGCCCTCCACCATCTGCCCCCCCCATATCTCACTGACCTCCTCTCCCCCTACCAACCCTCATGGTCCCTCAGATCCACATCAGCCGGTCTCCTCTCCATCCACAAGTCCAACCTCCGCAGTTTTGGGGACAGAGCCTTCTCCAGGGCAGCTCCCAGGCTCTGGAACTCCCTCCCCCAACTGATCCGCAATTCCGTGTCCCTCACCTTCTTCCAGTCCCGCCTCAAGACCCATCTCTTCACCTCTGCCTATCCTTAGCCCCACGTCCCCCTCCCTTTTCATCTGTGCATTAATTGCCTCATATTGTGTTTTGAATTGTATTCTGTCTTTACTTTGTGTACTAGTCATGTCTCTATTTATTTCATTCCCCTTACATGTTTTTCCTCTACCTGCTAAATTTTTGTAAGGTGTCCTTGAGACTCTTGAAAGGCGCCCATAAATAAAATGTATTATTATTATTATTATTATTATTATTATTACATATGGGTTCAGTTCCTGAGAACTCTGTCAGAAACATCGTTTTCTGCAGCTACCCATTTCATTCTTTTATTTCCTTGATTAATCACCCTAATCACCAAAATTTAATGAATTATATCCTTTCATTAATGAATATCATTAAAACATTATTATTACTAGATTGAAAAATGCTTTAAAAATATATGGGAGAATTTGCATAAAGGTGAATTTTCATAATCCAGGGAGTACCCTATATAGATTTGACTTGATAGTCAGGATGTACATTGAGGCATGTTGATGTCAGACCATTTAACATGTGAGTGGTTGAACAACAAGATTGTTTATTATCCACCAATCCACAACCAAAGGTATGGTTGCAGTTTATGTTTGATAAAGTTATGTAGGAATATGGAAAAAAAACATGGGTAAGTAGCATTGAAACAGGAAAGAAGATGGAACCGAAAGAGGATAGAGGCAGAACCAACCCCTGTTCCTTTAATCAGATGAATCTAATGGGCCTGTCACACTTAGGCAACTATTTAGGCGACTGCAGGAGACTATGCGGTCGCCACATGTTTGCGGTTGGTTGCCGGGTAGTCGCGTTCATGGTCGAGAGGAGTTCCCGCATACTGGTCGCCGCGAATTTTTCAACATGTTGAAAAATTAGCGGCAACCAGAATGAAGCCGCCATGGAAAGTAGCGAGAATTCTTGTGCCGTAGGAGGGTCGCCAGGAAGTCCTAGTGGGTTGCCAGCAGGTCGTAGGTTCTCGTAGGTTGTAGTCGGTGCTGACCGGTGAATTTCATTGGCTCATTGGGGAAAAAAACGTAAGCTGTAGTTTTCAGAACCAAGGATAACCAACCGACCGGTAATGTTAATGTCGCCTGAAAAATCGCCTAAGTGGGACAGCCCCATTATACTTAAACAGTGTGTAGCAATTGTTTTACAGGTGAAATGGAATCACAAAAATATGAATAGTGCTAGTATTAGACACAAAATTCCTCACTGCCTTTGAGATAAAATTTGATGACATTTCTGGTCTTTCAATCACAATTCTGACGCACTCAAAATCTATCCATAATCTAAGAGAAAGATCGCCCTATTATATAGTTGAAGGGAATTATCCAGTTATCTCCGTTCTGGCAGAAAAAGGTGCAATCATTTGCAGTACAAAATCTTAATAGATACTTCAATGGACAAAAATTAATATGGTTGCATGTGTGGAGGCTCTATCTTTTTAATGAATTATTAAATCAAGTCTCCTGGTTGAACTTGTCATTTCCAACTTCCTGTCAGCATCTTTGACTGGAAAAACAGTTAATCTAATATGCTGCAACAAATAACATGGTGGAAGAACTCAGCCATGTCAAGCAACATTTATAGTTGGAAAATAATGCCCAAATTTTGGGTCGAAACTCTGGATCAGCTTTAATATGCTGATCACTAATTCAATATGCTATTTGCTGTATAATATTGAATTTAGATTCTACAAAAATAACTTTTCTTCTTGTGCTATCCCTCAAGATTGAGGATGACTGACTTACATTCTAGTTTGAGCTGCTAATCAAGTCAACATGTGAACAGCAGATTCTTCCACAGGTGGTGGCTGTCAGAGGAGTAGTTTGTGATGACTCCTGGTAATGTATAGCATTGAGGTTCTCAATACCAATGCATATGATCCTTCACCACTTTGAGCAATGGTGGGCTAGAGATTGTACTGGATCTGCACCATCTCCTGCCTGCCAGCATTTACCTGAGCAGGAAGTAGAAGTCTGAGAAAAGGTCTGAAAAAGAGTCTCGACCCAAAACGTCAGCTATTCCTTTTCTCCAGAGATGCTGCCTGACCCGTGTAGTTACTTCAGCTTTTTCGATTTCTCTTCGGTGTAAACCAGCATCTGCAGTTCCTTCCCACACAGGAGTCTGATTGTTGACTTTCTGAATCTTGGAGGGATCCAGGGAAGACTCTGTAACAAATACAATTGATCATGGTGAATTGATCATGGGGAACAAGGACATGGCAGACCAATTGAATAACTACTTTGGTTCTGTCTTCACTAAGGAAGACATAAATAATCTGCCGGAAATAGCAGGGGACCGGGGGTCAAATGAGATGGAGGAACTGAGTGAAATCCAGGTTAGCCGGGAAGTGGTGTTAGGTAAATTGAATGGATTAAAGGCCGATAAATCCCCAGGGCCAGATAGGCTGCATCCCAGAGTACTTAAGGAAGTAGCCCCAGAAATAGTGGATTAATTAGTGATAATTTTTCAAAACTCTTTAGATTCTGGAGTAGTTCCTGAGGATTGGAGGGTAGCTAATGTAACACCACTTTTTAAAAAGGGAGGGAGAGAGAAAACGGGGAATTACAGACCAGTTAGTCTAACGTCGGTTGTGGGGAAACTGCTAGTTATTAATTATATTAAGTATCAGTTATTAAAGATGGGATAGCAGCACATTTGGAAAGTGGTGAAATCATTGGACAAAGTCAGCATGGATTTATGAAGGGTAAATCATGTCTGACGAATCTTATAGAATTTTTCGAGGATGTAACTAGTAGAGTGGATAAGGGAGAACCAGTGGATGTGTTATATCTGGACTTTCAGAAGGCTTTCGACAAGGTCCCACATAAGAGATTAGTATACAAACTTAAAGCACACGGTATTGGGGGTTCAGTATTGATGTGGATAGAGAACTGGCTGGCAGACAGGAAGCAAAGAGTAGGAGTAAACGGGTCCTTTTCACAATGGCAGGCAGTGACTAGTGGGGTACCGCAAGGCTCAGTTCTGGGACCCCAGCTATTTACGATATATATTAATGATTTGGACGAGGGAATTGAATGCAACATCTCTAAGTTTGCGGATGACACGAAGCTGGGGGGCAGTGTTAGCTGTGAGGAGGATGCTAGGAGGCTGCAAGGTGACTTGGATAGGCTGGGTGAGTGGGCAAATGCATGGCAGATGCAGTATAATGTGGATAAATGTGAGGTTATCCACTTTGGTGGCAAAAACAGGAAAGTAGATTATTATCTGAATGGTGGCCGATTAGGAAAGGGGGAGATGCAACGAGACCTAGGTGTCATGGTACACCAGTCATTAAAAGTAGGCATGCAGGTGCAGTAGGCAGTGAAGAAGGCGAATGGTATGTTAGCATTCATAGCAAAAGGATTTGAGTATAGGAGCAGGGAGGTTCTACTGCAGTTGTACAGGGTCTTGGTGAGACCACACCTGGAGTATTGCGTACAGTTTTGGTCTCCTAATCTGAGGAAAGACATTCTTGCCATAGAGGGAGTACAGAGAAGGTTCACCAGACTGATTCCTGGGATGTCAGGACTTTCATATGAAAAAAGACTGGATAGACTCGGTTTGTACTCGCTAGAATTTAGAAGATTGAGGGGGGATCTTATAGAAACTTACAAAATTCTTAAGGGGTTGGACAGGCTAGATGCAGGAAGATTGTTCCCAATGTTGGGGAAGTCCAGGACAAGGGGTCACAGTTTAAGGATAAGGGGGAAATCTTTTAGGACCGAGATGAGGAAAACATTTTTCACACAGAGAGTGGTGAATCTCTGGAATTCTCTGCCGCAGAAGGTAGTTGAGGCCAGTTCATTGGCTATATTTAAGAGGGACTAAAAATGTGGCTAAAGGGATCAGGGGGTATGGAGAGAAGGCAGGTACAGGATACTGAGTTGGATGATCAGCCATGATCATATTGAATGGCGCGGTGCAGGCTCGAAGGGCCGAATGGCCTACTCCAACACCTATTTTCTATGTTTCTATACCCCTGACAGTCTTGTCCTGATAGCATCAGCTGCTCCATCTGGCACTCAACATAACCCAGTCTCAAGAAGGGTCTCAACCCGAAGCGTCACCTATCCATGTTCTCCAGCGATGATGCCTTACTTGCTCAGTTACTCCAGCAATTTATGTCTTTTTTCAGCGAGTCTTGATAGTCCAGGATTTACTTGCTTGGCATCAGCTGAATATCAGTGGTGTCTTTGGAGCTGCTGCACAATTTAGCCCACTGTGGATATTTATGGGAACCTTCACAAACTCCAAATAGACAAATTGATGTTTAATTTAGGAATAGAATTTAAATGAATTTTTCAGGAGCTATATTTTTTAGAATTAACTATTTTTCCTATTAACAGGTGAAAAATCTTCGTTCTGGTGTTTCAAGAGTAGCACTGCTCTGCTTGGGAGACATGTTCACAGTATTCAAAAAGAATATGGATCAAGAGCTGGATGTTACTGTTAAAATCCTTTTACATAAAGCAAGTGAATCAAGTGCCTTCATACGGGAGGATGTGGACAAAGCACTGAATACAATGATCATCTCTGTTACTCCAGCACGAGCAATTTCATCCTTAATAAATGGTGGATTAAAGTAAGCATAACACAAATTTCAATATGCAATTTATAGAAAAATATTGGAACAGTTTAACTTCAACTATTTTCTCTTTGAATATTTGTTATTGTCTATCCTCAGAACAAATAAAGGGTCGTTTCTTTTTCAATGTTGAAGCCTATTTAAACATAACAGCACATAAATAAGGCAATAATGTAGGCTACTGCTTACATTTATTTCACCATGACAGCCTAATAATACATAATTTTGCTTCAGCACAGTTTTCTTTAACTGCATTTTCATATCTTTTGCTCAGCCACCTTAATGCTGTGGTCAGAAAATGTACTGCACAGCATCTTGCCAATGTAGTGGAGCGAATGGGAACAGGTCGGCTTTTATCTGGAACTAAAGATATAACTGATCGACTCATACTTGCAGTAGCAAAATTTGCACAAGATGGATTACAAGAAACAAGGCAAGTAAATATATTTTAATAATGTTTAATAGAACAGTCAGTTACAGTAGGATCATGATCAGCTAGGCAAGTAGGTCAAATAATGGCAAATAGTGTTTAATTCAGATGTGTGGGAAGTCAAACCAGGACCTTCACGGTAGGGTTCTGGGAAATTATGTAATGCAGAGGGATCTCAGAGTACAAGTTTATTATTCCTTGATAGGGTGGTGACAAAGGTTTTTGGTACATTGGCTGTCATCAGTTGGGGAATTGAAGTTGTACAAGATGTTGGTGAGGCTGCACTTAGTGTATGGTGTTTTGCTTTGGTTATCCTACTGCAGTAAAGATGTCATTAAGCTGGAAAGATTTACAAGGATGTTGCAGGACACGAGGGCCTAAGCTTATAGGGTGTGCTTGGGCTATTCCATTGAGCATAGGAGGATGAGCACTGATCTTAGAGAGGTGTAAAAAATCATGAAGGGAATAGATAGGGTGAATGGACAGAGTCTTTTCCCAGGGTAGGGGAATCAAGAACTAGTGTACAGGTTTACGATGAGATGGGAAAGATTTTCCATTGGGGCAACTTTTTCACACAGAGTTGTGGGTATATGGAATGAGCTGCCGGAGGAAGTAATTGAAGCAGGTATAGTAACAACATTTGACAAACATTTGTACAGGTATATTGATAGGAAAGGTTTAGAGAGAAATTGGCAAATAGGACTACCTTACATGATCAGTATAGATGAGTTGGACCAAAGGGCCTTTTCCGTGCTATATGACTATGAATCTATGGACAATGAATGTATGTCATCACTAGTCAATATATGAGCTCTCAGTAGCACTGGTTGTTGCATGAAATCCAAAACGTAGAAAAGGACCAATTGCTGATGAATATACTTGCTGAACCATTGCTGATGGTTGCATCTTTTTAATTCCTTTAAGTCCATGTTTTCATGTTCTCCAGTTCTCAACATGCATTTGTATGATGCCAGCAGAATTGAGTACATAACAGCATAGTCTAGCTAAGGCTGAAACCTCGCAAATGTTGGAAAGGTAACTCGGTCAAACTGGTGTTTTTGCGTGAAATAATTGCAAAGAAATCTGAATTTTTAAATGTTTTTTATAAGGATTGAAAAGGAATTTTACATTTTTAAATCCTTTTGACTAAAGTGCCCTCCATAATGTTTGGGACAAACACCCATCATTTATTTATTTGCTTCTGTATTCCACAATTTGAGATTTGTAATAAAAATCACATGTGGTTAAAGTGCACATTGTCAGATTTTAATAAAGGTCATTTTTATACATTTTGGTTTCAACATGTAGAAATTACAGCAGTGTTTATACATAGTCCCCCCCATTTCAGGGCACCATAATGTTTGGAACACAGTGATGTCATGTAAATGAAAGTAGTCATGTTTAGTATTTTGTTGCATATCCTTTGCATGCAATGACTGCTTGAAGTCTGTGATTCATGGACATCACCAGTTGCGGGGTGTCTTCTCTGGTTATGCTCTGCCAGGCCTGTATTGCAGCCATCTTTAGCTTATGCTTGTTTCTGGGGGCTAGTACCCTTCAGTTTTTTCTTCAGCATATAAAAGGCATGCTCAATTGGGTTCAGATCGTGTGATTGACTTGGCCACTCGAAAATTGACAATTTTTTAGCTTTGAAAAACTCCTTTGTTGCTTTAGCAGTCTGTTTGGGATCATTGTCTTGCTGTAGAATGAACTGCCGGCCAATGAGTTTTGAGCAGATCGGATGCGTTTATGCACTTCGGAATTCATTATGCTACCACCATTAGCAGTTGTATCATCAATTAAATAAATAAGCCTGTACCTGCAGCAGCTATACATGCCCACACCATAACATCCCCACCACCGTGTTTCACAGATGAGGTGGTATGCTTTGGATCGTGGGCAGTTCCTTCTCTCCTCCATACGTTGCTCTTGCCATCACTCTGATATAAGTTAATCTTCATCTCATCTGTCCACGTCCTTTTTCCAGAACTGTGGTTGCTCTTTTAAGTACCTCTTGGCAAACTGTAAACCGGCCATCCTATTTTTGCGGCTAACCAGTGGTTTGCATCTTGCAGTGTAACCTCTGGATTTCTGTTCATGAAGTCTTCTGTGGACAGTGGTCATTGACAAATCCACACCTGTCTCCTGAAAAGTGTTTCTGATATGTCGGACAGGTGTTTGGGGATTTTTCTTTATTATAGAGAGAATTATTCTGTCGTCAGGTGTGGAGGTCTTCCTTGGCCTGTCAGTCGATTTGTGATTAGTAAGCGGACCAGTGCTCTCTTACTTCTTAATGATGTTGCAAACAGTTGATTAAGGCAAGCGGAATGGGTGTGTCGCACTGAGGCGATTTTTCAGGGCAAAAGAGCGGCTACTGGAACGGCGACTGGAAGGGCTTACTGGAGCACACACACACACACACACACACACACACACACAGACACAGACACAGACACAGACACACACACACACACACCTTCCTTCACCAAGCCGTTATGCAGGCGGGGACAGGGCAAGCCACGGGAGTGCTGTCTGAGTGAAATTCACACGGTCCCAAGCCAATGTGATACAGACACACACCGCCATGAACAGGAAGGTTGGCACTGTCATTAAGATGGTTAAAGCACAGTGTACGGGAAGGGTCACATAAGTCCTTTAAAAGAGGGGGGACGGAGTGGACACAACTTTTAAGAAGCCAGAGATACACGGCTATGAAGCTTATCCTTGGTTCTGAAGACTACTGCTTACGTTTTTTTCCCCCAATGAGCCAATGAAATTCACCAGTCAGCACCAGCTGCAACCTACGAGAATCTTCGACCACCTGGCAACCCAATAGGACCTCCTGACGACCCACCCACGGCACGAGAATTCTCACTACTTTCTATGGCGGCTTAATTCTGGTCGCTGCTAATTTTTCAACATGTTGAAAAATTTGCCACGACCAAAATGAAGCCGCGACTAGTTCCCAGATTGTGGGAACTCCTCTCAACCATGAAGGCGACTACCCGGCAACCACCCGCGAACATGTGGCCACCATGTGGCGACTGCATAGTCTCCTGCAGTCGCCTAAAAAGTCACCTACGTGGGACAGGCCCATAAGGTATCTAACAGTTTTATTCATGTTTCTCAGTCTCATAATGGCCTCTTTGACTTTAATTGGCACAACTTGGTCCTCATGTTGATAAACAGCAATAATAGTTTCCAAAGGTCATGGAAAGACTGGAGGAAAGACTAGGTGCTGAGAGTTCTCTTCTACCTGCATTAAGGAGGCAATTAAGCACATCTAAGCAATTACAAACGCCTGTGAAGCCATGTGTCGCAAACATTATGGTGGCCTGAAATGGGGGGACTATGTATAAACAGCTGTAATTTCTACATGGTGAAACTAAAATGTATAAAAATACCCTTTAATAAAATCTGACAATGTGCTCTTTAACCATATGCGATTTGTTATAGACAATAGAAAATAGGTGCAGGAGCCAGCACCGCCATTCAATCTGATCATGGCTGATCATCCCCAATCAGTACCCCGTTCCTGCCTTCTCCCCATATCCCCTGACTCCGCTATTTTTAAGAGCTCTCTCTTGAAAGAATCTGCCTCCACCGCCCTCTGAGGCAGAGATCTATTACAGATCTCAAATTGTGGAGTACAGAGGCAAATAAATGGGTTTCGGCCCGAAACGTTGCCTATTTCCTTCGCTCCATAGATGCTGCCGCACCCGCTGAGTTTTTCCAGCATTTTTGTCTACCCAAATAAATGATAGATCTTTGTCCCAAACATTATGGAGGGCACCGTGATTCAAGACAATAGCAGATATTATCTTATTCAGGAAAAATAGTTCCTGAAAGAATAGGAAATGAGACCTCTTGTGGTAATCAGAACTATTTCAGCTTAAAGATTTGTCTGTAAATTATTAGTTTAAAGTCCTATGTGACGGTTTTGTCAAGCCATCAAACACTTGAATTTTGAAATTAAAACACCATCCCTTGTATACTCTTCAATCAAAATACCGAAATGTAATGTAAAGATGCATTTTGCAGATACTATGGACGCAAGATGTTGTCGATCTTGATGTCTCATCATGATTTTGACAAAGTGCTTGAAAAGCATTTATCACCCAGGGACCTTCCTTACATTCGAGATACTGTCAATAATCTCCGTCAAAAGGTACATGAAAGTTTATATTTCAAAGACCTGAGTTGTGAATTTAATAATGCAATTATTTGAAAAAAAATTGCCTTTGCAGAGTTTTTAAAGTAATTAATTTGCTTTGCATGTCAGCTTTTTTGGCACATTGACATTGTTCTTTACAATAATGGATCCAATTGTATTTTCACTTCTGTAAGGGCCTTGGAGAAATGCCATTAGATACCCCATCCGCGAAGAGCAGACGGCATACTGGTAGTGGAAGTATGCGAGTTTCATCTTGCTCCAGGGATGTACAAAGTTCAACAGGAAGGTATTGATTTTGCTGTTAACCATTTACAAAAAGAGCATTGCATTGTAGTGACTGAATTTCTAATGTTATGACTATTAAATGTAATAGTTTTACATCACAAAGGGAAATTGTTCTAGATGCTGGAAACATGAAATATAAACTGAAAATGCAATAAATACATATCTGCAGAGAACAAAACAGAATGAATGCTTCAGGTTGAAGTAGAAAATAATTGGAGATAAAGTAAATTTTAACACGCAGAGGAGAGGATGAAACAGCAGAAACAGTTGTGATAACAGGGCTCTCACTTGACTTTCCCTGTTGCTAGCCGGGCAACCTAGGCAGCTTTTTAGGTTGCCTAATGACAGTTTAGGTGATCGTCTAAGACGGCTTGCATGACGCGTGCGATAATGTGCTCGGCCGAAGTGCATAGTTACCAGTCGGAATTATGCTCAATGAAGCATTCACATATTATTTCTGTTTCAAATAAAGTCACAACTAAACATGTTCACCAATCAAGACAAGATATATACCACAATGACATGCAGCAAAATTATAATACAGTATCTCAACTCTTTTTACTCATTGCAATTAATGCAATTTCTATTATTTCTTTCCACTTCCAAACAAAAATGTGGTCGGATTATTCAGCGTATAATCAACCTCGGTGAGATCAAGCACAGGCTTGGCGATCACTTCGCATAACACCACTCAGTTCGCAATAACCAATCTGGTGATCTCCCGGTGGCTCAGCACTTCAACCCCCTCCCATTCCGAATCTGACTTTTCTGTCCTGGGCCTCCTCCATGGCCAGAGTGAGGTCCACCGTAAGTTGGAGAAGCAGCAACCCCATATTTCGCTTGGGCAGTTTACACCCCAGCGGTATGAACATTGACTTCTCCAATTTCAGGTAGTCCCTGCTTTCTCCTCCCCTCCCAGCTCTCCCTGATCCCAATGTCTCCGCCTCATCCTTTCTTCTTCCCGCCCCCCCCCCTTCCCCCCCCACCCTCACATCAGTCTGAAGAAGGGTCTCGACCCGAAACGTAAATTCCACACAGACGTGCCCGAGGACAGGATCGAACACAGATCTCTGGTATGTGAGGCAGCAAGTCTACCAGCTGTGCCACTATATTTTGTTTTCCAACACACAAAAGATTATATGTTGATAACTTTGGTTAGTAAAAATAAGAAACTATCCATTTTCAGTCTTAAATCTCTAAGTGACGCTATGTCCCCCTTTGCAGCTACTGTATATTTTTATTCAGTTCAAGACTATGGGGCAGTACATTGGCCATAAAGTTGCTCCTAAAAGTGCCAGAGACCTGGAATTGAACCTGAATATGGGTGCTGTCATGGAGTTTGCTCCTTTTCCCTTTGATCGAATGGGTTTTCTCCGGGTGCTCTTGTTTCCTTCCGCATTCCAAAGGTGTGCAGGAACCTTTTTCAGACCCAACCCAAAGCGTAATATTTTCCTTTTGTCCAGAGAATTTGTCTGACCTGTTGAGTTACTCCAGCTTTTTGTGTCTATCTTCAGTTTAAACCAGCATCTGCAGTTCCTTCCTACACACACGATACTATACGATAGAACTTTATTAATCCCAGGAGGGAAATTGTGTGTGTGTGTGTGGGTATATATATTATATACACACACACATATATTTATATAGTTATATATTCATATATAAATATACACTGTTTTCTCGTTTATAACTTTGTTTACAGAGTACTATGTTTACATATTCTGTTGTGCTGCTGCAAGTAAGGATTTCATTGTTCTAACTGGGACGTGAGAGAATAAAACACTTGACTCTTGACTTACACCGCTAATGTGTGGGATAGTGTACGGGTGATCGGTGATCGGTGGACTCGGTGGGCTGAAGTGCCTATTTCCACGCTGTACCTTTCAATTAAACTAAAAACACTAAAACTAGAAGGAGTCTAAAGAAGGGCCTCTACCCAAAACGTCACCCAATTTCTTCTATCCTGAGATGCTGGCTGCTCCATGAAATTCCCCTGCACAATTAAAGCATGGAATAGTCTTCACCCTACCAAAGTTACCCAACCAGACGCAACTAAATTTAAGGTAGCTCTTTTTTCCCAAGAACCCTTTTTTGCTTAAGTCCAAGTCAAAGTGTCAAGAGAATTTTTTTTGTCATGTGTCTCAGATAGGACAATGAAAGTTTGGAGTTTGATGGTGGACCCTTCACCACCTCCAGTTTAAATTCTATTTGGAATATTTTTGGAGTAACTCTTGCTCCAGGGAGTTACTCCAGCTCCAGGGAGTGATTCTGCGTTGATTTTCAGCGGTCGCGGCCACAATGCAGAGGGAGGGAGAAAGTGCCCGGCGCCGACCAGTTGCCAAGGCAGTGCGCATGTGCAGGGCAGCCGATGATGTGCTGGTCGTGGTTGTGCGCTTCTGCAGGGGGAGGATTGCAGGCCGTGGCAGTGCGCATGTGTTAGGCGGCCGGTCGTGCCAGCGGATGTGGAGCGGCGGGAGAGCGGAGACCCGAGTCCCGGCCAAAGATCATAGAGCGGAGCCCGGCGCCCAGACACGGATGGCGGGCGGAGACAGAGAGTGTTTGAGAGGGGGGCCCGCTCAGAGTTGAACGGCAGGTGTCCCGGGTGCTTGCCAAGCCGGGCAAAATGGCACGGCTTTTAGATTGCCCGGTGGGACCTTAGGTTGCCATTGGGCACCCAGGCAACCGTTAATTAAGTGCCCTTGATAAGGTGATTGGATTATAAAAAGGGTGATAGAGCATGGCATCTAAAGCCCAGAGGAGGTTTAATTGTAGAATAATTTTCTGAAACTAAAGAAAAAATGTTGAAGAAATGCTGGCTACCCAAAATTAAAATGTTGAAAATGTTCATAATTTGAAATTGTTGAACTCTACTCAGGAATTTAGTGAGACAAATAATTAAAGTGACTGGCAATGAAGTGACAGTGACTTGGATAATAGTTGTTCACTCTACAGACCATGTTCCATAGAGCAACTGGACGGTTGTGTTTGTTATCCCTCATGTACTAGACACCAGTAAACTAATGGGCCTGTCCCTTTTAGGCGACTGCAGGAGACTATGCGGTCGCCACATGTTCGCGGGTGGTTGCCGGGGTGTCGACATCATGGTCGTGAGGGGTTCCCGCATCTGGGAACTAGTCGGCCTCATTATGGTCGCCGTGAATTTTTCAACATGTTGAAAAATTAGCAGCAACTAGAATGAAGTCGCCATGGAGAGTAGCGAGAATTTTCGAGCCGTAAGTGGGTCTCTGAAACACCTTAATACATACAATTAAAAATACAAGGTAGACACAAAATGCTGGAGTGACTCAGCAGGACAGGCAGCACCTCTGGAAAGAAGGAATGGGTTGCTGAACTCTCGTCGGAGAGAGGAGGAGAACCTACAAAGTAGACATACCTTGAGGAGATTTTGCTGTGAAGCGGACAAAATGTGTAGGAAAGAACTGCAAATGCTGGTTTAAATCAAAGATAGACACAAATTGCTGGAGTAACTCAGCGGCACAGGCAGCATCTCTGGAGAGAGGGAATGGGTGGAGTAACTCAGCGGGATGGGCATCATCTCTGGAGAAGAATTGCCTGTCCCGCTGAGTTACTCCAAACCATTCTTTTTCTCCAGAGATGCTGCCTGTCCCGCTGAGTTGCTCCAGCATTTTGTGTCTACCTTCGATTTAAATTAATTCAAAATACAGTTGTTTTTGGAGAAACCAAACCTATTTTATATGATATGCATTTTACTTGAGCATATATTTTATTTTAAATAAGAGTTCTTTTTACCAAAAAATGCCTTCAGATTTCATTTGTTTGATTATGGATTTTAATTTGTAACAGGGATATCATAGAAGCAGTGAATTTGCGTGATTATACTTGGAAACCATCTCCACGAAATATGATGGAAAATGCAGAATTTCTGACGGAAATAACTGGCCTTTTGGGTGCAAAGGACTTTCGGGATCGTATCCGAGGGATTGAACAGTTATTATCGGATTGTCAAAACAACCAGGAACTTGTTATAGTTAACATTGTTAAGGTAAATCTAGGTGTAATCATTCTTCAAACTGCTTTTATAAATGAACAATTGAGATAATGAATTGCACATTTTGCAAATAATTTTGACCTAAATAAACCTACCACTTTAATGCTTATAGTAACAGTAAGATAATACCATTAAATACCAAAACAACATCATAATGTTAAAGAACATTGATTATTACTGTATGTCATAGATTTGGTATTATACAGCAGGTGCAATTTTAAAAAGTTCCACATAAAAACTTTAGTTGGAAAGGGTATCTTTCGGGTCTCATGGGTATCTCACGGGTATCTTTTTCATTCACAAGGTAGTCCCTATCAGGAATAAGCTGCCAGAAGTACTGATTGTGGATGATCAGCCATGATCACATTGAATAGTGGTGCTGGCTTGAAGGGCTGAATGCACCTTCCTGCACCTATTGCCTATTGCTATAGAAGTGAATACAGTTCACAGTTATGATGAGAAAAAAGATTTTGGACAGATATTTGGATAGGGAGGGTTTAAAGAATGGGCTAATGCAGGAAAATTGGGCTCTCCCAAAATACTAACTTGATTGTTTGGAAAAGGTAGGCTGCCGGGCCCATTACCCTGCTGTACAGTGCTATGACGAGATCCAGACAGGAGATGAGACTGTAGGCCAGCTTGATTAATAGTGAGGATAGTATGTCAAGAACCATAGTCACAAGTATGTATTTAATATAGGAACCATTGAAATAAGCAAGAACCAGACTTCAAACCATTGAATGTATTGATATAGACCAGTAGTGGGGTAGTTTTAAAATCAATAGATACAGCAGTTGAAGCACAGACCACTGTCTATTGGAACTGCAGCTGCCATGTTGGACAGCAGGAAGGCACTTTACTACCGATCTAGAAACTGATCACAATATTTGTACAATGATTTTCCACACTTTTTGAAACTTCAGGAATCCTATATATTCTGCATAATATTCTATGGTTAAATTGGATAAAATCATGAAAAACAAATTTGTGAATAAAGAGGGATGAGTGTGCATTCCACAAGTAATACTGTCTCCACAACATGAGGCTGTATTGTGAATTAATAAGACTACTCTGGTCTTTCTGCCTTTATTGCTCTTAGATTTAATATTAAAATATACACAAAAAGCTGGTGACACCATGCAGTAAGTTATAACATCTTTTTGATCTTATTTTGATCGTTAACAAGGAAGCTTTTGTGTGCTTGAAAGAAGTCGGTATTATTTTAGCTTTAACATGGGTTTATATGGGTCATGTGATCCAATGCAAGTAGTTGCCTTCCATTTGTGATTCATAATCATCTTCAGTAGTTTGACCCGTTTTTTTCTCCCTCCTGTAATGCTTAACTCACCTTCCCCAAAATAGATCCATTCTGTTCATCTCAAGGATTCTCTATGTTTTGCACAACATTCCATGTTATCATTTTTTTGGAAAGAGTTTTTTTCTGATTTCATTATCACAAAATATAAATGGGAAAAAAGTGAAATAATAATGTATTGCATAAGGCTAGTAGAACAGAAATGCCCATATAATAATAATAATACATTTTATTTATGGGCGCCTTTCAAAAGTCTCAAGGACACCTTACAGAATTTAACAAGAGTAAAAAACATATAATCGGAGTAAAATAAATAATAAAGACATCACCAATACACAAATTAAAGACAGAATTCGATCCAAAGACAAAAAAAATCAAAAACACAATGTGAAGAGAGAGCAGCGGCAGCTAAACGCGCCAGCGTACACTCTCCCTTCCGACAGCCATCTTGGACACAAACTAAAATAATCACTTACACACAAAAATCATCCTCCCACAATGGTTACCACTGTGGGGGAAGGCACAATGTCCAGTCCCCATCCCCAGTTCTCCCAAAGTCAGGCCTATTGAGGCCTCCGCTATAGCCTCTATGGAGGCCCGATGTTCCTGGCCGTTCTGGCCGGGTGCTGTTGTCCTCTCAGCGGCTGAGCCACCTGGAACGGCCGCTTCCTTACCGGAGACCGCGGCTTCCGAAGCCGACAAGGCCGCGCCGGTTTGGAGCTCCCAGGCTCCCGATGTTGAAGTCGGCGCCGCCCGCTCCACTCCGCAGACCCGCAGCCCGGAGGTGTTGAACTCGGCAGTCACAGCTCACCGGAGCTCCAGCGCGTCGATCCAGCGCGGCGACCCAGGCAAGGCATCGCCCGCTCCGCTCCGCGATAGCGCTCCAGCGCTGTGCCGCCACCGAAGCCGAGGTGCTGGGCGGTCCCCGCCAGGAAACGGCGCTCCACGCTCGCTGGTAGGCCACGAGGACGGGTCGACGGGGCAGCCCGGAGAAAAAGCTGCCTCACCGACCAGGTAGGGACCTAGAAATATAGTTACCACTTTCCCCCCACATTAAAAAGTCTATTTCTCCCACAAACAAAACACAGAACTCACTAGAACTACAAAAAAAAAGTGAATTAAACGGACGGCTGCTGGTTAGCAGCCGTTCCCCAAGATGGCTCCTCCTCCTCGAATATAATGTGAAGGTACCTACATTTAGGCAGAAATCCGCAGCAACTGAATAAGGAGTTGAGGGAAATAGTGCTGAACAATGTGCATAGAGGGAGTCATCCTATAAATAAGGTTATGCAGATAGCCTGAATTAACCATTTAGTGGGTAAAATAAAGTTTTCCCCTGTTAAACTTTCAATGAAAGATAGAGGGAAAATATATATTTAAGGATCCTATCCTTTATTTTGCAGTGATCAGTATTTTCAGAATTTGATTTTCACTGCATTAAATTGGTTGAGCCAGAGAAACTAGGGTTAGCTGTTTTCTTCCTTCCTTCACGTTGAATACCATCTGTAGAATCTAATTCAATTTCTTCTTTTGTTTGTGTTGTGGTTGATTGCTTCCTGTGGTCCCACTCCTTTGATAGAGGGATATCCTGATCATGCATCTAGGGAGCGAAAGAAATAGGCGACGTTTTGGGTCGAGACCCTTCTTCAGACTGATGTGAGGGTGGGGGGGACGGGAAGAAGAAAGGAAGAGGCGGAGACAGTGGGCTGAGGGAGAGCTGGGAAGGGGAGGAGAAAGCAGGGATTACCTGAAATTGAAGAAGTTATTGTTCATACCGCTGGGGTGTAAACTGCCCAAGCGAAATATGAGGTGCTGCTCCTCCAATTTACGGTGGGCCTCACTCTGGCCATGGAAGAGGCCCAGGACAGAAAGGTCGGATTTGGAATGGGAGGGGGAGTTGAAGTGCTGAGTCACCGAGATATCAGGTTGGTTATTGCGGACCGAGCAGAAGTGTTGGGCGAAGCGTTCGCCAAGCCTACACTTGGTCTCACCGATGTAGAGCAGCTGACACCTAGAACAGTGGATGCAATAGATGAGGTTGGAGGAGGTGCAGGTGAACCTCTGCCACACCTGGAAAGATTGCTTGCTTTCTTGAATGGAGTCAAGGGCGGAGGTAAAGCGACAAGTGTAGCATTTCTTGCGGTTGCCAGGGAAAGTGCCAGGAGAGGAGGTGGTTTGGGTGGGAAGGGACGTATTGACCAGGGAGTTACAGATGGAGCAGTCTCTGCGGAAAGCCAACGGGAGGAGATGTGAAGATGTGGCCAGTGGTGGGATCCCATTGGTAGACAAAAAAGCTGGAGAAAAGTAAGACAGCATCTATGGAGCAAAGGAATAGACGACGTTTCGGGTCGAGACCCTTCTTCAGATTGATGTCGTGGGGGAGACACGAAAAAGAAAGGAAGAGGCGGAGACAGTAGGCTGTGGGAGAGCTGGGGATGGGAGGGGAAGGAGGGAGAAAGCAAGGACTACCTGAAATTAGAGAAGCCAATATTCATACCGCTGGGGTGTAAACTACCCAAGCAAATATAAGGTGCTGCTCCTCCAATATGCGGTAGGCCTCACTCTGGCCATGGAGGAGGTCCAGGACCGAAAGGTCGGATTCGGAATGGGAAGGGGAGTTGAAGTGTTGAGCCACTGGGAGATCAGGTTGGTTATTGCGAACTGAGTGGAGGTGTTGTGTGAAGCGATCGCCAAGCCTGTGCTTGGTCTCACCGAGGTTGATCATACGCTGAATAATCCAACCACATTTTTGTTTGGAAGTGGAAAGAAATAATAGAAATTGCATTCATTGCAACGTGTAAAAAGAGTCGAGATACTGTATTATAATTTTGCTGCATGTCATTGTAGTATATATCATGTCTTGATTGGTGAATATGTTTAGTTTGTGACTTTATTTGAAGCAGAAATAATATGTGAATGCCTCATTGAGCATAATTCCGACTGGTAACTACGCACTTCGTCCTAGCACATTATCGCACGCGTCATGCAAGCCGTCTTAAATGACCACCTAAACTGTCATTTGGCAACTTAAAAAGCTACCAAGCTTGTCCGGCTGACAACAGAGAAAAAAATTAAGTGAGAGCCCTGCAAGGTGTATAATATTTTTGACACTGTCATAGGCCTTTCTTACATATGCTGTCACAACGCACTGTAGTCTCTCAACAACCTTTCAGTAATTTTCCTTGCCCTCCATTTCAGAATAATAGTGTTTTAAGCCAATAACTCGACACTAGTACAGGCAATAAATAAAAAGCGCAGCTTTCCAGCCCCTTATCTCATTGGCACACTCGGCTGCAAATCGGTGTCAATCTGGTGGACCATCTTCCTCTAGTCGTGGGGGTGGGGGATTGGGAGGGGCCTCACAAGTGGAACAGGTTAGGGCCTCTCTTCATCTAAATCCGGCCCTGACCAATCTGATGTTTTATGTAGCCATGTTCCAGTTACATGGAGGCATTATCATACTTGGCCTGTGGCTGCCTTAATGCAAAAACAGATCCAATTCCCTCCAGTACTTTCTTCGTTCTAAGTATGATTTAAAGATGACAATGTGAAGCAATGTGTGTGTGTGTATCTTTCCCCTCTAGATATTTGATGCCTTCAAACCACGATTACATGACTTCAACAGCAAGGTGAATCATATGGCTTTAGAAACTATGCAGAAAATAATCCCCTTACTGAAGAATAATCTTGTTCAGATTTTGAATATACTCATTCCTGCTATTGTAGACAATAATCTGAATTCTAAGAATCTTGGAATTTACAATGCTGCCGTCAGTGTCATTCACACCATGATTCAACATATAGGTATGTACAACTGGTATTTTTAAAATGTTTGCCCTGTAATCAAAATCGTGTTTATTAAAAGTATGTGTCTCCAAGTACGTGCAGACGGAAATGTGTGGAGGTGGAAATTGTCTTATTACAATAATGTGGATCACGTATAGAATATTTCCACTAAGTGCAGGGTGTCTTCAGAGCAATCTAATTAAAATAACAACAGAAAATGCTGGTAAAACACAAGAAGTTAGGCAGCAAGAGAAACAGTTACGTTTTCAAGTCTAGAACTCTTCAAAAATGAGAGACACACGTTAGTCTTGGTTGCAGAGAAGGTGGGGGAAAGGCAATGGGTGGAACAAGGGGAATTACTGTATGAAGATACAGCAGACTAGACTATATTTATGAAAAAATGAAAAGAAGATGACTTGCAAAACAGCCAGTTCTTATACAAACAGAAAGAAAGAGCAAGTTACCTACAGTTGTAATATGGAATTTTTCCAAAATATTGTTTCATTAAGATTTCCAGCATCTACATTTTCTTTATTCATAATCATAATGATCGCAATCATATTTTATTAGCCAAGTATGTTTTGTAACATACGAGGAATTTCATTTGCCATACAATCATACCAATAAAAAGCAGCAGAATAAAAAGCACACAAAATACATTTTAACATAAACATCCACCACAGTGAGGCCTCCGCATTCCTCACTGTGATGGAAGGCAAACAAAAGTTCATTCTCTCCCTTCTTTGTCCTCCAGCAGTCGGGGGCCTCTAACGTTCCGCTGATGGGACGATCTTACTCCTGTAGCCGGCAGCGGGCCTTCCTCATCGGGGCGATCAAGCTCCTGCATCGGGGGGGGGGGGGGGGGGGGGGGGGGGAATCTCAGCTCCCCCGCTCTGGGCGATCTACCCCGGGTTGGGGTGAGTCGAATGTCGTGCGGCTTTTGGAGCATCCCGCCGTCGGTCTCAACCCGAGACTGTGAGCTGCTTGATGTTAAAGTCCGCAGGCCGCGGTTGGAGCGTCGATCCCAGGCAAGGGATTGGCTCTGATGGTAAGTCCACGTCCCCGCAGTGGGGCTCAAAGTCAGTCCCGAGCAAGGTCTCCAGCTCCACGATGTTAGGCCGCAGAGCGACCGGAGATACAATCCGGAAAACAATCGCATCTCCGGCAAAGTAAGAGATTGAAAAAAAGTTTCCCCGACCCCCTCCCCCATCCCCCACATAAAAGAAACCAGAGAACATTAACACAAACTTTTAAAACACACTAAAAATAACAAAAAAAGACGAAAAGGACAGACCGACTGTTGGCGAGGCTGCCATCGAAGCGCCATCCAGTAGAATCTAACTAAAGTCATCTAACTATAATCCATCTAACTAGTTCATAATCTATCAGCTGGGTGCACTTGAAATTGTATGCTGTTAAAAATATAATAAAAAAGGGTAACAGTACGTGAGTATTATTAGTTGCCTTGAATTTCATCTTCAGACATTGTGTCATTTCAGTTTGAATGACAGCTTGAATAAATTATTTTGAAGAATACAACAGAACTGTCACCTGCATTATTATCTTCCACCTCTGATGCAATTAGTATGTTTTAAAATTCTGCTCAGTGCCTGAATAAAAAAATACATCCTTAGGCAGACCATTCTGTTAAAACTTGTTCCTTGAAATTTAAAAAAAAAGAATGCACCAAAGGCACAGTAACATTTCATTAGGTGAGCTTTATAACACATATAAATACAGTTTGGGTAGTTGAAATATAATTTCACTTAGCATTGACGGTTCTTTTGTTTTTGTGAATGATTTGTGTAGTTTGGGAAAATCTTTGCAAGGATTATATATTTAGAATGCTTTTCAGTAAATTTTGGCTTATATAATATACAAGTATATGATTCTGATCACTGTCCAATAGGATGCAATGGGTTGAATCTATTATAAACAAGCAAGTTTGTATATGCACCCTATAAAGTTATATAAATAAAAAGCTGGGGCCTTGCTTTCAATATAAGAAAAATGCTGTAAAATCTTTCAATTAGGAGAAAATATTGAAAGATACTAGTATAACCCAATATATTGGGCACCAGCTGTGGGGAGAGAAATCATATATAATGGCAATTGGCCAGAAGCATAAACCCTCCACAGATTTTGTTTAAACTGCTAAGTATTTCTAGCACTTCCTATCCTCAATATTTGCATCCATTTTTAAACGGTATGGCAGCAGCTTTGTGTAGAAGATTAGACATTAGCATTTCATCACTGCAACCTGTATACCAATGCAGATCAGACTGATGGATTGAAGGTGATAGGAGCAGAATTAGGCCATTTAGCCCATCAAGTCTACTCCGCCATTCAATCATGGCTGATCTATCTCTCCCTCCTAACCCTATCTTCCTGCCTTCTCCCCATAACTCTTTCACCCGTACTAATCAATAATCTATCTATCTCTGCGCTGACTTGACCTCCACAGCCATCTGCGGCAAAGATTGAAGCTTCTTTTGTCCAATTGTAAGGGTGTTGCAAAAAAATGTAGAACCACATGTACAAAACCAGGACATACTTAAGAGTTAAATAATGTTTCGGAGTGAAAAATAATATAATTGCAGGGGAGAACTCCAAGGCTTACATTTATGGATTAACATAGTAACAGTTGATACAGTTGACTGAATTGAGCCAAGACTCCAAAGACTGTTGAAGATACAAAGTATGCAATGGCATTGTTTAAAGATGAATAAGTAAAATTTCCTGCTTTCTCAGCTTTTACCTAGAAGGGTAAATTATTAAATTATTTAAAACAACCAGAAAATCCCGCAATGGCCCAGGGGTTTGGGAGCCTTTGTGGAGAAGCAGTTATCAGTTCAGGTCGATACTTTTCATCAGAATTGAACTGTTAACATTTTTTCTCTCTAATGCACGTGCTATCTTAACTGATGGGATTTAATATTTGTGTTTTAGACTTGCAGCTTCTGTTGGTTGTTTTGTTTTTAATTCACTGTAAAGTTGAAATGTGGAAGGCATATTATGAATGCAAGTTGTTTCTTTAAATATTTTACATTAATTTGTATTCAGATAACTTACAACTACTTCAACATTTCTGCAACAAAGCTCAATTCCTGAATGGAAAAGCCAAACGAGACATGACTGAGAAGCTTGCAGGTGAGGTATATTTCTCTTCAATTAAGAGTTTGCAGTTGTATTGGCTGCAAACACTTATATGGAAACAGCCATTCCAGAAGATATTTTAAGCAAAGATTAGACTGGTCACAAAGTTTTAACTGTGTTACCTCAGAAAGGGCTTTTGATTAGTGGTAAACAGACAAAATGTTTTTGGCACAGAAAAATATTTATAAATTTACTTCTTGAATATGTGAATCTAATGGAGAGGGTTTTGTAAGGCATATTGTGGCAGTTTCTTTAAAGATGAAATTCCAACAATTTTTTTCCACCAATGCCTTCAGATACAAAACAGATACTATTGACCTATAAGCTAATAGTGGATACCTTGTTGAGATTGCAATATAGTGCAAGAGATGCTCATTATAAAAATGTGGGTTCATTATGGAAGTTCAGTTTGTATTTATGAAAAAATAAGGTTGTATACAAGACTGCAAAAAGAGTAAATATTTACAAAACAGGAGGCACCAAGATGGCCCCCAAGCCATGCGACTCTCTTCCTGCTGGTCCCAGAAGTGGATCTGCAATCATTCATTACAATCGCTCCATTCTTTTAAACCTCAATTCCAACAGCAGCGTTTCTTACTCTAACCATGCTCCTCTTAATCTCCTCTTGCACTAAATATTATTCCCTTTATCCTGTATCTGTACACTATGGGCGGCTTGATTGTAATCATGTATAGTCTTTCCGCTAACTGGATAGCATGCAACGTAAAGGCTTTTCATTGTACCTTGGTACACATGATGATAAACTAAACTAAACAGCAAATTCACCTGTAGACCTTGCTAGTTTAAAACAAATCTACCCAGTGTGATCCAGTTTTTAGGTTTTGTACATTGAATTATATCCAAATATATGTCTGCATTTTGCTATTTCATTTCAGGCAGTGAATTTCAGAACCATGCCACACACATGAGTGAAAATAATTTTGCTCAAGTCTTTGCCTTAATCGATGCTGCTCATGCTAATGAGCGGCGAAAAATGAACGCCCCATCTATCCATTCTACCGGCCTGATTTTAAATACTTCAATTAAGTTTTCCATTGTTCTCTTCTAATACAAAGAAAACAAAATGTCCAGTTTTTCTCCCACAATTAAAATTCTCCAATCCTTTTATTCTCTTGTGTAACCTCCTGAGTGATGCCACATCTGTACTCTAGGTGTGGAGTAAATGTTTCATATTGTTCAATAATTATCTCTCTGCAAATGTAGTTTTTCTGGACTAAATACAGGTTAATATTATATTTGCCTTAGAAAATAATGGAAAAAACCAGCAGGACAGCAATCACCAAAAAAAAGGGAAACAGTAAAGGGCCTGAACCACTTGGCAATTTTTTTCGGCGACTGCGGCATCATTGACTGACGTATCAGGTCACTGAAAAATTTGCGGTGTGATGACGTATGACACGCGGTATTTTTTCAAGTGTCGCAACATTTTTTGTGTCGCCGCTGGATTTTGAATTGTTCAAAATCTTTTGGCGACACTGATATGACGCCGGCAGTTGCCGTAAAATCGCCAAGTGGGACAGGCCCTTTAACGTTTCCAGTCTGACCTTTCATTAGCACTAGGAGAAAGAACACAAGTTAGCTTTCAGTGGCTGAGATGGAGGGGGAGGGAATGGTAGAACAAAGCAAATACAAACAGGATTTCTTGTTCACCTTATCTCATATCCACATTTTCTACATAACCTATTACTGGAATCAATGGATGTTTAATCTTCTTGTACAATTTATGGTATTCTGTAGTTCACTGTTGTCTTGAAAGCCCTCCCTATCTCCCAGATGTACTGGAGGACAGAGGATCTAAGGGGGTAGAGGAACTGAAAGAAATTTTCATTAGGCAAGAAATAGTATTGGGTAGGCTAATGGGACTGAAGGATGATAAATCAACTGGGCCTGATGGTCTGCATCCCAGGGTCCTCAGGGAGGTGGCTCTAGAAATAGTGGATGCATTGGTGATTATTTTCCAATGTTTGATCGATTCAGGATCAGTTCCTGTAGATTGGAAGATAGCTGACGTTATCCCACTTTTCAAGAAAGGAGCGAGAGAGAAAACGGGGAATTACAGACCAGTTAGCCTGACTTCGGTGGTGGGAAAGATGCTGGAGTCAATTATTAAAGAGGAAATAATGGGGCATTTAGATAGCAGTAAAAGGATTAGTCCAAGTCAACATGGATTTATGAAAGGGAAATCATGCTTGACTAATCTTCTGGAATTTTTTGAGGATGTGACAAGTAAAATGGATGAAGGGGTGCCAGTGGATGTAGTGTATCTAGACTTTCAGAAAGCCTTTGATAAGGTCCCGCATGGGAGACTGGTGACTAAAATTAGAGCACATCGTATTGGGGGTAGGGTCTTGACATGGATAGAAATTTGGTTGGCAGACAGGAAGCAAAGAGTAGGAGTGAACGGGTCCTTTTCAGAATGGCAGGCAGTGGCGAGTGGACTGACGCAAGGCTCGGTGTTGGGGCCGCAACTGTTTACCATATACATTAATGATTTGGAAGAGGGAATTAGGAGCAACACTAGCAAGTTTGTGGATGACACAAAGCTGGGTGGTAGTGTGAACTGTGAAGAGGATGTTAGGATGGCGGGACAATCATATGAGGAAAGATTGAAAAGACTAGGCTTGTATTCACTGGAGTTTAGAAGGATGACGGGGGAACTTATAGAAATATATAAAATTATAAAAGGACTGGACAAGCTAGATGCAGGAAAAATGTTCCCAATGTTGGGCGAGTCCAGAACCAGTGGCCACAGTCTTAGAATAAAGGGGAAGCCATTTAAGACTGAGATGAGAAAAAACGTTTTCACCCAGAGAGTTGTGAATTTGTGGAATTTCCTGCCACAGAGGGCAGTGGAGGCCAAGTCACTGGACGGATTTAAGAGAGAGTTAGATAGAGCTCAAGGGGCTAGTGGAATCAAGGGATATGGGGAGAAGGCAGGCACGGGTTATTGATTGGGAACGATCAGCCATGATCACAATGAATGGCGGTGCTGGCTCGAAGGGCCGAATGGCCTCCTCCTGCACCTATTTTCTATGTTTCTTTGTGCATTTCTCTTAGTAAAGGGGCTGAGGAGTTTGACTGACCAAGGTTGTGAGAATAGGTGATGGTTAAATTACAGGAGAAGCATCTAGTAACCCAGATAATTGATCAAGAGATGCAGGTTTGAATTCCAATCCTCAACTGGGGAATTTAAATTCCAGTAATTAAATATGGAATATAAATTTATTGTTAGTAATAGTGAAAGCCCAACAAGTTCATGACTGCCTTTTTCACTCTTGCATCGGGAAAGGAAATCCGTCATCTTTACCTGGTCTGGCATTTATGTTAATCTTGAAGTTAGTTGCTTCCGGAGCCAATTAAGGATAGACAATGAATGCTGGTGACATTCACATCTCAGAAACAATTTTAAAACAAAATCATCACATGATACTATATTAAGGTGATAAGCAATTATATTGAATGCCTCACTGAATGTAACAAAGGATTGATACATTGACTTCAAAATAAAGCTGCAATAACAGATTTACTCTTTCTATTTCAGATCTGGTACCAGACGTATATATGCGGAAACCTCAAATTGTCGAACAAAAGGTTTTACCGGTTTTGTGGCATCTTCTGGGAAATATGACAAACAGTGGTTCACTTCCTGGCAGTGGGGGAAACATTCGTATTGCTGCAGCTAAATTGGCAAAAGTTCTGTTTGGACACATGGGTCAAAGATTAATTGATCAAGCTCTAACTCAGCTGCCACAGATTTCAAAGACCTTACAAGGCCTGTTAGATTCCACTCCCTGAAACCAGAAAGTGGCTTCAGTGACATTTTTAGTGAAAATAAGAGGGATTATATACAAATGTTCCTATGTATCTGCACTTTTTCACATATCAAAGATTTTTTAGGACTGGAACAAATCTCTGCTCATATGATGGAAGTTGTAATTGGATTCTAAATCTTGTAACTGTTGTAATATACAGTTTGGTTTCTGCAGTGGCCATGAGCAACATTTACACTAAAATCACTGCAGCTAATTTTGCACTTCTGTACGGTAGAATCTAAGGCATGTAACACTATATCACTGTATGGAAATTGTCATTTATTTTAAAGATGTAGTGCACATCAAATATATATGTTTCTATATTTGTAATCAAGTGTATAGTGTTAACTAATATACCTACTGATCTGTATTTAAGGCTATGTTTCTATATCATTGAAAACTGGGAGAGGGAAGAATATAATTGGTAGAATGTCTTGGCTGGCGGAGTTGAATCAATCAATGGTTATTTTATATTAGTTCTTCAAGATGAAAGTGTTGATCTCTCCAATTGTGTATTGTACAGTTACGTTTTCTCTTGATTGTACATTATTTCATTAGCTTGAAAGCTAAACATAAAATCCTATTTTGCATTGTGTTTAAAATATGTTAACAAGGCATGACCAAGATCCCTGCAAGAAAAATATTTTTGTTACACATTCTAATGTATACACAGTTGTCTTAAAGCAACAGTGATAAATGTATATTCCATATTTTTCAGCATACAACAAATCTCGCTTTTAACTACAAATCTGTGAAATAATTACACTAAATTCCATTTATGTGAATGTACACACTGTTGACAATAGTGCCAGTACTCTTGTGCAGGCAAACATACCTGATTTTAGGCAAAATATTTAAAGGAAGTAAATGACTTTATTTGTTTAAATTCAGTATCTATGTTTGGTTATTTATGGTATATTAATCAAATGCTTACTTTACTTTCCACCTGCATTGGCTGCAGCAGAGTTCAGTTAATTTCATTATTTGTGATTGCAAAGAACTTAGTGCATTATCACTATGGTGAGGCTAAATATATCTATGTTCAGACACAAAAAGCTGGAGTAACTGCGGGATAGGCAGCATCTCTGGAGAAAAGGAATGGGTGAGGTTACGGGTTGAGACCCTTCTTCATCTATGTTCACACTGATGATGAAGGGTAAATGGTCACACAATATTGAAGCTGAAGGTGCATTGCTGAAATACAGAGCTTCAACTTTTTTGTTTCACCATTCAAGAAAGATCAGCCACAAATGTATTAAAAATGTTCTGAACTTAAACACAATGTGTCCCTTTCAAGGATGGTGGGAACATTTATGATTAAAATTGTTATTTTTGCTTTATTAAAAGCTCACCAGATAAAGAAAAGGCCACCATAAGCATCTGGCAACTAAATATATGTAGAACATGATTTCAGATATTGCTATTTGATGATTACTTAATACTCTATTGGGGTTGCTCTCTGGGCCTTTTCCTAATGGATAGGAGGCCAAAATGCTCAGTTGGAGATAGCTTTCACAATAAAGAAGCTACCCTGTAAAGCTGCAATAGTACTCCTCCTCTCTGCCAGTGCATTACCTCAATTCCATGCACTTTTATACACTGACTTTTTATGTGGAAATGTATTAAAGGCTTTTTTTAATTGAAATTCACCTTATCGATTCTACGTGATATATCCGTATAAAACAGAAGGTATGTCAAGCACTATTTTTTTCCAGAAAGCTATGTGAACCTTGTCTAACCCTGTTAATATTTTCCAAGGTTCCTGTTATCATGTCCTTTATAATACCCTCCAGCATTTTCCCTGCTACTGATGTACGGTTAACCATCATCCCTTAAATTCCTGTTTTCTCTCTTATAAATAGTCAGTTATATCTGACACCCGCTCATGTGTAGGAACTATTCCATCATCTATAGAATTTTGGAAACAATAATCAATGCATCGCCTGTTTCCATGGCCACCGCCTTAACAACTCTGAGATGCAAATTATCATGCCCTGGAGATTTATCAGATTTCAGGGCTACACTTTCAATTGATTCTTTATTCGTTAACATTTTTTTGGAAAGTTACTTGTGCCTTGTTCTGTGAGGACAGACCCCAAATATATGCTTACTTGCACTTCCATTCGCATTTTTTCCTCTGAAGAATTCTCCAATTTCCGACTGCCAAGGATCTAATCCTGGATGCAGTTCCTGGATGAGTTCTGAAATTGTGCATCGATGAACTGGCCCCTGTCCTCGACATTTTCAACCTCTCACTTCAACAGCCTTCTGACCCCATTTGCTTCAAGGAAATCACCCAAGAAATATAAACTGACTTCTCTCAATGATTACTGCCCAAAGTGCCATGATGAAGTGCTTTGAAAGATTGTAATGGCTCACTTCCATTGCATTCCTCCAGTCAATCTAGACCATTTAAAATTTGCATGCAGGAATAATAGGTTAATGGAGGATGCCAAATCTATTGCATGGCATTCAGCAATGGATCACCTTAACAATAACATCACCAATGTCAGGATGCTGCAGTAAATATTTAGACGTTAAAAATAGTGCGGAAATTGGTCTTTCAGCGGAAAGCGTCCGCGCTGACAAGCAATCACCCCAAACCCTAACACTATCGTATGCACTAGGGACAATTTACAATTTTACCACAGCAAATTCATCTACAAACCTGTACACCCGAGAAAACCGATGAGGTCACCGGAACAAAGGGCAGATACTAACATGGATAGCAGGTTGACTGGATGGCAGAAGGCAAAGAGTGGCAATAAAGGGGGCTTTTTCTGGTTGGCTGCCAGTGACTAGTGCAGTTCCGCAGGGGTCGGAGCTGGGGCCGCCACTCTTCACGTTGTATATTAATGATTTGGATGAGGGGATTAAATGATTTGTGATCAAATTTGCAGTTGATACAAAAATAGGTGCAGGTAGTGCAAATAAAACAAGGACTCTGTAGAAGGACTGGGAGAGGCAGATGGAATATAATGTGGCAAAGTGTGGAGTCATGCATTTTGGTAGTAGGGATAAAGGCGTAGACTATTTTCTAAATGGGGAGAGAATCCAGAAATTGGAGGTGCAAAGGGACTTGGTAGTGCTAGTGCAGGATTCCCAAAAAGTAAATCTGCAAGTCAAATCGGTAGTAAAAGCAAATGTAATGCGAATGCTAGCATTTATTTCAAGAGGGCTTGTATACAAAAACAGGGATGTAATGCTGAGGCTCTATAAGGCGCTGGTCAGACTGCATTAGGAGTATTGTCTGTAATTATGGGCACCATATCTGAGGAAGGATGTGCTGACCCTGGAGAGGGTCCAGAGGAGGTTTACAAGAATGATCCCAGGAATGAGTGGGTTAACTTATGAATGAATGAATAAGTTTATTGGCCAAGTATTCACATACAAGGAATTTGCCTTAGTGTTCCGCCGCAAGTGACAACATGATATACAATCTTCTTCTTGCGTATGGTGTGTACAGCTTAAAGTTGTAGGACAACTTGATGACATACAGGACAGTTTGGAATGACGCATAAAATATTAAACATTATTGTGAGCGTTTGACAGCACTGTCTGTCCTGCTATTAACTTCCTCAAAGAACTCCAGCAGATTCGTCAGGTAAGATCTTCCTTTCACAAAACCATGCTGACTTCGGTCTATTTTATCGTGAATTTCTAAGTACTGCGTGACCTAACCCTTTATAAATGACTTCAAAATCTTATCAACCACCGAAGTTAGGCTGACCAGCCTATAGTTTCTTGAAATATCAGAACTAATGCCTCCACAATCTCTGAGGCCACCTCCTTCACAACCCTGGGGTGCATTCCTTTCGGTCCAGGTGATTTATCCACCCTCAGACCTTTCAGTTTTCCTAGCACCTTCACCTCAGTAATCGCCACCCCACTAACTTCCACCCCTTGACTCTCTAGAATTGTAGGCACACTGCTGGTGTCTTCCACTGTGAAACGCCACCCATTCCTTCTCTCCAGCGACGGTGCCTGACCCGCAGCGCTGGGTCAATCTTCAGTGTTTAACAAAGATTATAGAGGAGCTCCTCTAGTATCTTTGGTGTTTACCAGCATCTTGCTGCAGGCCAGCAATCAGCTGCTGAGCATCACGTGACAGGGCGGCCCGGGCAAAGACACTAGAGGAGCAGTATCATCAGTCTGAAGAAGGGTTTCGGCCCGAAACGTCGCCTATTTCCTTCGCTCCATAGATGCTGCTGCACCCGCTGAGTTTCCCCAGCAATTTTGTGTACCTTCGATATTCCAGCATCTGCAGTTCCCTTTTGAACAGAGGAGCAGTATCTTTGGGTCCGGGTGCGACCAGTGACGGTGAGGTTGTGGGTGGGGCTGTGTCATTGTGCGCCTGCGTGGCAGGAGGGCGGGCTGATGCAGCAACGGCATTAACGGACGGACGGCAGTATGGCGGCGCGAGGTGAGTGCAGTCGGTGAGACCGTGCGGGCGATGGAGACGGAGCGGCAGCGGTTGATGATGGTGCCGGCCTTCATTGGCCGTGCCCGTCGCCGTTCCTCACCATCGCATCGTAGCTGCGCGCCGCTTTCGTGGCGGCCGGAGCCTGGGTTTTCAGGCCTAACGTTTCTTTTATCCCTGTGGGATTTTTAATAAAAGCACCAGGCCGCCTGGTGAGGCCCGCCGACCCCGAGCATCGGCCCACCCCGGTGCCGGATCCGCGGCGACCAGCGCTGCCACGATGCCCTTCAATGGGGCGCGGCTGCGTCTAAAAATATAAGTCTTACCCCCCCGCTGGCGGCTGAGAATCATGGAGTCAGTCAGCTGGTTTTCAATGTGACTGTCAGAACACCTGTTCTTAAGAGTTTTGGTTTTCTTTTACATAGTTGAAAAGTGTAGGTAGAGGAAACCACTTTTTAGAGCGTGTTCTTTCGCCGGATACGTGGCGACTCTGCATACTTTGTGTATGGTATCTTGTACGTCTTGTATGTGTATGTGACAAATAAAGTTGACTTGACTTGAGTATGCAAAACAAATAATTTCACTGTGACGTAAAGTATTTATCAATCATTCAATTATAGTAAAGCTCTTGGACCCTTTTTATAATGGATACCACAATGAGTTTGTCTACTGTCAGCTGTGATTCCATTGGTAAGACTCAGCCTTGGGGAGTTGTGGGTTCAAACTCCAAGCACAGAAAATTATGCTGACATTTTACTCGTTTATTATAAGCACGCTACGTTTAACCACATGTTAGGGACAAGTCCCTATTCCTTTACTATATATCTGTGACCAGTTATCCACTGCACCACTAGTCCATCTGTTTTTAGTCATCATTATTCCATCAAATCACTTCTTGGCTTTCAGAAATGAAAACCGTTCCAGCCTTTCTAATCTGCCCCTTTAACTATTATCCTTCATCCCTGGAACCATTCTTGATCACTTCTGGACCTCTTCCATTGACTTCACATTATTTTACAATGCAGTGACTGGATTTGAACACAATACTCCAGTCAAAGCTGGGCCAGACTTTTATAAAATACCCTGATTTTATATTCTGTTATTTATAAACCCTAAAATTGTATATGCCTCAATAAAGCTTTCTCAACCTGCCCTTTCAATAATTTGTGTACATAGAGCCTCAGGGCCCTCTGCTCTTACATCTTTTTAAGGCCAGTATATTTTCTATTTTGCATTGTTCTACCAAAATATATGATCTCGCGTTTCCCTGTATTAAACTTCATCTATCACACATATGTATATTTCATTAGCCTGTCTGTTTCCTGCTGTATCTATTAATATCCTACTCATAGTTCAACAATGGAAACAAAGATCTTTCATTCTGTTCTGTTCAAGTCCATTGCTCCTCCATAAATGCTCAAAATTTCAATGAACATCATTTTCAGCATTAATGCTTTATTAAACAATAATAATTAGAAATATTGATCGAACATTGATTGCTTTGAGGTACGATCAATGTTTCGAATGCTTCATCACCATCATATGAATTGTGAAACAATGCTGTGTTCGTTTTTTGTTGTGCTTTGGGAGGAATGATAAATGTTCTATTTATAGTAATTCCATGGGAAAAAATTTTTTTTTCAATTTACATATTCTAATTTTTTTATGTACAATTTCCCCCCAAAATTTGTTTAGTTTGTTTACAAATGTTACTTTGTTTAAATCTACTGAATATCTTCATTACTTTGAAAGGTACATGATCAACAAAGATATTCAATATGCACTTCCCAACAAAGAATGTTGCCCTCTAATTAGGATTGCCATTCATTTTCATTTAATAACTAGTGCTAGGTTAGTATCAGAATTTCTAAAATTGCATATAAAATGTATTTTCTTAATCAAAATTAAGCATCTGCACTCGGATAATGTTGAAGTGCTAGTTCTTGCATTGGATGGTTGGAGTGCACTTGCATTGTGATATTAAAGAAAAAAAATAATACTGCTTGAATTTCATAGATATTCCATAGATATGCTTTCATTTATTTCTGATGGGAGTCTTTAATGGCAGGTTTATATTTGTCAAGCAATGAAACTGAAAAAAAAACATGAATTTTAGGGAAATTGCTTTGAGGTTCAATCAATGTTTCTAATTTTCTGTTTTTCTACTTTTAAGGCCTAAGTCAAACAGCATTGTCACAGAATGATGGGCTTACGTTTATTGATGAAAGTGACTTGTGCAAAAGTATCTCCACAAGCAATTCTCTTCCAGTAGAGATGCTCATACCAAACACTTCTGAAACGCATGAGATCTCAACTTCTAATCCAGAAGCTGTAGTAAGTGAAAATAAAGTTATTGGACAAGAAACCAGTCTGGAGCCCTTTACAAATTTGCCACATTCTTTAACAATGCAAGTGGAGTCACCTGAAGGTTCAGCTTCAATGGACACTGAATCGCAAGCTGAGAATTCTTCACCTGATAGAATAGTGGAAGATATAGAAAATGCAGGACTTAATGATTCTGAAATCCCCTTTCCTGCGGAATATGAAAAGTTTTGGAAGGTGGTTGAGGATAATCCCCAGGACTTCACAGGTTGGACGTATTTGCTGCAATATGTAGAGCAGGAGGTGAGTAGAATGTGAAATATTGTTTCATTGATTTTCATCACTTCTGGAAAAGATGTGCTTAATGCACTGGTGTGCTATCTTAATATGCTAAAAATTGAATTTTGTTAACAGAATATGTATTGCTGGTGCAGTAACACTTTCTACCAATGATAAAAATAACAGAGCTGAATGATTATCAGACTTGTCAATTCAACCATATGTTATTTAGAGGTGTACTCCGTTTGCTTTTGTGTAAATCTAATTTAAGAAGATTTACAATTAAGATTTAAGTCTGGTTCACTGCCAAATCCTTGAGCGCTAATTTCAACCATAAAAAAAAATGAATCAGAGTAAATGTTGGTTGCCTTCTGTGTTGGTTAGCTAATTTTTCTATATTATTATTCAGTTTTGAGAGTTTAAAAAACATTTTTTTATTTTTATTGGAATCACTAAAATTCTACATTTATTGGATTAAACTGTCAACATCATTTATAGTACAGGCAGTCCCTGGGTTACACCAGGATTCTATTTCTGACAACTGTTCATAAGCTGATTTTTAATGCAAGTTACTAATGTTATTTTCTATACAACCTATATTGTCGTCTTCTGTGTTAATTCCCTATGATTCTTTAATTTCATAGAATATTTTCCATATTCACCCGAACGATACAATACAATTTAAATTAATGGAACGTATATTGTATCCTGTTGTTAATAATACCACAAACAATTTTTAATTGTTATTAATATCTTAAAAAATGCTTGTCTTATGGGAGAAGTTTTGTACGTTAGCCTAAACTAGGGAACCATTGTTCTATCTGATAACTAGGAAATGCAAAGCTTTTTCCATTGTAGTATTTTGATATTTTTAAGAACAAAATCAAAATTTTCTTAGAGCTTCTCGTAAAACTCTTGTGACTAGGCATTATGGAGAGGATTGGTTCATGGCTTTGTCAGTCAAGCATACAGTACTATAAATTGCTATGATTCAAGCATGTAGTTTAAATTAATTATCCTTCATGTTGCATTTTTATGGAGGAACTACACTGGTTTTATTGGGAGGTTACAGTGGTCACTTTTTCCTTCATTTTTAATAAATCGATTATTTGCTGTATATTGTTGAGAGCCATAAGCCTTTTCCCTCGTCCAACTGATTGCATATTATAAATACAGTTTATGATTTGCACACTGGATAAAATAAAAGTACTGGTAGGTGGACAGTGTACAAGAAATAATTTGATAAACGCATTAGATAATTTCTCAAGATATCTACAGAGCAAATGTTAGCAATTGAAAAGTCCTAAATGGAAAGTCCTAAATGGAATGGAATGAGAAGGCAGGTACAGGATACCGAGTTGGATGATCAGCCATGATCATATTGAATGGCGGTGCAGGCTCGAAGAGCCAAATGGCCTACTCCTGCACCTACTTTCTATGTTTCTATGTCCCACTTTCAGATGAATCAATAATTCATTTTTACATCTTCCAGTTTATTGTTCAGTGCTCGCAATGTAGTCTCTGCATTTGCTTTGCTGAACATCTCTACAGTCTGAATTTCAGTTGCCTGCTTCTTTTATTCTCCATACCACTGTGAGCTCTATCTTTGGCTGTTCCACCATCCCAGAAAAGCCCAGTGTAAGGTTGAGAAACACTATTTCTTCTTGGCACATTGCAGCTCTCAGGACTCAACTTTTAATTTCATGTAACCACCCTTTGCCATTGGTATAAATGGAGAGTTCTGAGAATTTTTATTTTTCTCTATCGACTGAGTTGTAGAGTTTTAGAATTTCCATTTTATATTGGATTTGTAGAGCCTACTATGTGTTGCTTCTCTGATGTTGTGTAATCTCACAGTTCTGGCATTTTAATCTTTCTCTTTCCTTTAATTCCACTGCATTTTATATCTTGTCCAGATAGACAGATCATGTACCATTGAAACAAAAAACTTAAGCACCCTCATTTAGCTGGCATCATCACCCTCTGGATAAATCATATCTGTTGGCCTTTACTATATTGCAGACATTCCCTTTATTCCTTCCATCCCTTTCCACTTCCATGCAATGTTTTGCAACTCTAGCAATTCGGTGCTCGAGAACTGACAGATTCCTCTCCCGAAGTCGAGGTCAAAGCCCCCGGCCACTCAAAGCCACGCCGGGCGATGTAGGGCCCTGCCCCGGGTCTTGATGTTGAAGCCCCCAGCGGGCGCTAGCAAGTCCGCAGCAATTTACAGACGCGCCGGGCGTTGTAAGGCCCCGCTCCAGGTCACTCTCAACCCCGCAATTCGGGCGGGAGAAGTCGCCGTTGCCGGTGCCCCGCAAAGCAGTCTCCCACCGGAGACCCGCGAGCTCCCGGTGTCACCATCCACCTGAGTCGGGTCGCAGCACCTCGCCGCCGCAGCTCTCCACGCTCCGAAGCTGGCCAGCTCCACGGAGGTAGCTCCACAGCTCCACAGCTCCACAGGCTCCGTGACTTCAGCCCCCAGGTCTCTCCGGTTCGAGGCCGCTCCACGGCGCTAGGCCCCAACGGCAACGGAGACCCGACAGGGAAAAGGTCGGGTCTCCATGCAGGGAAGAGATTTAAGTTTCCACCCCCCACCCCCCACACATACACATTTAAAAACCCACTACAAACTAAACCCTCAACAGGACAAAAAAACTTCGCCTCAAGTTAGCCAAGTTATAGTCATTATGAAAACTTGGCTTAGGGAGGGACAAGACTGGCAGCTGTATGCTCCGTGAATCATATGCTACAGGTGAGATGGAGGGGGAGTTGATTTATTGATTAGTGAGAACATCACGACATTTGTTCGAGATGACATGACAAAAGGATTATCCCATGAGGCTATGAGGGTGAGGCTGAGAAATAAAAAAGGGGATGATCACCTTGTTGGGATCCCAAAATAGCCAACAGTAATTAGAAGAACAAATATGCCGAGAGATTGCATCCAGTCAGAATTGAGCCTCTCTATTGCACTTAGGTCAACCACATTATTCCTGGGCATTAGGAGAGGAAACGGGGAACATTGTGTGTCTCTATATGCCAACGACCTCCTTTATGTGAGCGGCCCTGCAATTGTGTCCTCGTTAGATCAGTTTGGAACTTTCTCTGGCTATAAACTAAACCTCCAAAAAACAAATGCTTTCCCATCAACCTAGCCCTACAGATCCGACAGGAATCCCTGCCCTTTCCCATATCTCAAGAAGGTTTTGGATATCTAGGAATACACATTACCCGCTCTTTTACATCCCTGTTTGCAGCTAACTATACACCTCAAGTTAGCCAAATGAAGGCTGACTTTGAGAGATGGCGTAATCTACCTCTCACTATGGCTGGGAGAGTGCAGTCAGTGAAGATGACTGTACTTCCCAGATTTCTTTACTTGGTCCTATGTTTGCTGGTCTTCCTATCCAAGTCATTTTTTAACTCAGTTAACCAATCTATAACCTCCTTTATATTGGGTAACAAGGTTCCAATGGTCAATAAGTGCACTCTCCAAAGAGGTCGTGAAGTAGGTGGACTGGGCCTTCCTAGCTTTATTCATTATTACTGGGCATCTAATATCCAAAATATATTATTCTGGCTCCACCGACCAGATACAGACTGGTGTCTGCTTGAGTCAGTCTTGTTATTCCTCGTCTCTCCCAGCTTTAGTATATTCCTCCCTGCCATTGAAACCCTCTTGATTTACATTCAACCCTGTCGTACTATCCATTATCAAAATTTTTAATCAATTTTGTTGCCATTATAAATTTACATTAGCTTCAGTTCTGGGTCCCATTCACAGTAACCATTTATTCCCCACCTCCACACTTGACTCAACCTTTAGAAAGTGGGGTTTGAATGGTCTTATGTGCATTAAGGATTTATACACTAACAACATATTTGATAGTTTTGATAACCTACACAGAAAATATGGTCTCTCACATAATCATTTCTTTAAATATCTTCAGGTCCATCACTTTGCCATGAAAACATTTCCCTCTTTTCCTGATTTCCCGCCTGTCACAGTGTTGGATAAACTCACTTTTACCGTTGCAAATAAAGGACTAATCTCTGTAGTATATTCTCAACTGATGTCTTTAGGAGATCAAAACCTGAACAAAGTTAAAACTAGGTGGGAAGACGACCTTGGTATAGATCTGTCTGAGGAATGCTGGACAGAAGCACTGAAAAGAGTCCATTCCTCGTCATCATGTGCTAGATTGGGGCTCATACAATTCAAAGTTTTACACGGGGTTCATTTAAGCAAAGCCAGGCTTGCTGACATATATCCGGGGACAGACGCTGGCTCTGACAGGTGCTCCTTCTTTCCAGCCAATCTAACTCATGCATTTTGGTCTTGCCCCAAACTTGGTAACTACTGGGCAATGGTTTTTAAAACCATCAATGAAGTCCTTGGGATGACAGTGAGACCTTGCCCGCTTGTAGCTGTATTTGGTGTAGCAGATAAAACCTTGGGTTTAAATGCAACCCAGTCTGATATCATTACATTTACATCACTTTTGGCCCGTAGGAGAATCTTGCTGGTCTGGAAATCTACCACTCCTCCATCTGCTGCTGCTTGGCTGGAAGACGTGATGTTTTTTTTAAGGCTAGAAAAGATTAAATTCACATTGAGGGGGTCTGTGAAAATTTTTATTTGAAATGGGAACCTTTTTTTATTATACTTTGAGGGCCTAAAGGAAGTACCTATTGACTGAGGGCACTTGACAGTAGGTGGGGAGCCGCATTTATTCTGTTTTGTTACTTTATTATTGGTAAAATGTGCATTTGTATTTGTGATATGTTTGTATTGTGAACACATTAACTGCCAAGGGGTGTTTAGGGAGGGTGGGTAAGGGTTATTTTGTTATTATATATAAAAAACAAAATGGAAGGAAATGTAATGCAATACGTCAGATGTACTGTATTTTTTTCCCTCCAATAAAAATAAATAATAATAATTCAGTATAGATAATGGGATGTTATGGTACAGTGGTAGAAGATGCTTTTGTCCTTGCAAAACCTCCAGGACCACACTTTCGTTAGTGTACAGTTGTAGTCACCCTGCTACAAAAAGATGCTGTGAAACGGGAAAGAGTGCAGAGAAAATTTACGAGGATGTTGCCTGGATTTGAGAGCCTGAGCTATAGGGAGAAGTTTGCATGCAAGGACTTTATTCTTGGACTTTGTAGTAGAGTTTATAAAAAGCAGCATTTTTTGTTTGGAATAACTTGCACGTGTTGTCTTAACATTTAATTATCATGAGCTGCTGTTGCCTTTTGAGTCTCCTGATTATTAGCTTGAATACCTTCAGATTACTTTTCCTTAATCAAATACATTTTAGTGATCTAAAGCGGATGGGAAAACAGTGAAGAAATTGGAGTTAATTGACAGCATAAAAGTTTGTTGTGGGATAGAATCTGTCGAACTGCATTTGCTCACTTCCTGTTGGTTTGTTGCAGAATTTTGTTAAACAACTTAACTGCATCCAATTGATGTTAGTTCTAGAAGGTGACCAATCATTACATTCTCGGTGTATCAAGATTGGGTAAATTAGTGCAATCTTTCAAATATCAACCATTATTTGAACAATCTTTTTAACTAATTCTCAATTTTTTGTATGAGTACATTTGGCTCCCAGTTATTCACCCAGTAGTGTACGTCTAGAGTTTAGGTCTCTGGAGTGAGAAGTTCCTGGGAAGTTGCAGTCACATTGAAATTTGTACAATGTGTAATGTTAAGCCTAGTTTAGATTGTTCAGGTGGATTTTAAATTTGAATAAATTGTACCTTTTGGTCAGACTATTATTGGCTTGTCTTAAGAATGGTAATGCAAATGTGATTCTACTTTGGTTGGAATACAGGTTTTACCGATAACTACAGTGTACCTATGTCATTACCGAGGGTGTTTGACCATTCCTTCTTACAAAATTAGTTTCATAAAAATTTTATTTTTATCATCCCTACAATAATGAACAACAATAATTAAATCACTTAATGTGCGCTAAATGGAAATTTGATTTTGAATTGTAGGTATATTAAAATAAAATGTAACCACCATGGATAGGACGGGTCTGGAGGGATATGGACCAAATGCAAGCAGGTGGGACTAGTGCATCTGGGACATGTTGGCCGGTGTGGGCACGTTGGGCCAAAGGGCCTATTTCCCCACTGTATCATTCTATGACTCTAAATGAGTTCACATTACTGAGGTAACATTTGTATGTGTCGAAAGTAAACTGAAGCACTTTTTTTTTTTTGCAGAACCATATTCTGGCAGCCAGAAGAGCTTTTGATCATTTTTTGTCCCACTACCCATATTGCTATGGCTATTGGAAAAAATATGCTGATCTTGAACGGCGACATACCAACTTGACAGAGGCAGATGAGGTGAATGATTTCTTGTGACTTTGTCCTTCTATTTGCATTTAATTTTTAATTTTAATCTGGCCATGTCTCAGATTAATAGAAGACATATTCTATTCAAAAGCGAATGCAAGCCTTGTAAGAGGTTTTGAGATTTTGATTTTGGCTTTAGTAAATAATTTTATGGTCTCATCCACTTTTTCAGAGTTAAAAAAAAATATTTTCCCTTAGCAGTTTTCAGCTAATGTCTTCTCTCTTTGTTAACAGGTTCATTAGTACTACAATTTGTCAAGCTTTGCAGTGCAAATCAATGCAGTTTAACAAGTAGGGCAGGGCTTTTCTGACAGTTTTACTTGGGTGCTATAATTTTAAACCCAATTATTTTTCCCTATATTTATGTTTGTGTTTTCTTTTTGCTGAATTTTATTACATTTGTGGTTAGAGGCTGTCAGTGATGTTCTAATGGGTCTGTGCCCTATGGTCTGTACCCCAAGCCTGCCCTACCTTGTCAGAATGCAGGAGTCATCTCACACTCTGAAGATCAAGGCTGTACGCGTGGAGAGCAGAACATTGTGATGTTCTTACCACCCTCCACATAATGGTAATGGATGATTATTCAAACAAATTCCTGGAAAGTAACATTTTCAGTATACAGACTCTGCTGGTGGTTTTTTAGTAATAAATTAATTTTAGTTATTATTAGAAACTCTTTGTCGCAGGTGTACCGGCAAGGACTGCAAGCAATACCTCTTAGTGTTGATCTTTGGCTCCACTATATCAATTTCTTAAAAGAGACCTTGGATAGCAACAACCCAGAAACTGATGCAAAAATAAAAAGGTAATATTGGATTGGTATCATTGTGACATAATTACACAGTAATTCAATTAGCATCTTTCTATTGACCTTCAGTAAATTTCATTTGAATAAATTGTTTAAAAATTAAATTTTATTCTGAGTTAATTCTATCCACCTTCACGATTCAAAGAAATTTGAAAGTATCACATTCATCATGTCCAGCTCACTATATTTTCTAGTTTCTCCTTATGTGCAATTTGCCTCTCACTGAGTTTTATCACATTTGAGTGACAATGGTCGCTTTTATTTCTCTACTGTTTTCTACATATTTGTTTTTAATAGAAAACATTGCTGAAAAGTGTAATAAAGCCCTTTACACTTTAAGGTTAGGAAGAACTAATAACTGTTTTAATTTACTTAGACTAAATGGGATCTACTATAAATTTGTGTATGACCATATTGCTCAATATTTGGCAGAATGCACGGAGTGCCATGGCTCAGATCTGCATTCCATAGCTGCGTGGAAATGCGGCAGCACAATGGCAAGAGTCAAACAAACATCTCTCTTGTTTGAGAGATCACAAACAAGATCTCTCCTGTTTGTTATTTTCTCATTGTTTGCTTGTTGGGCAATCCATTTGCACAATTAATGATGTATTATCCAGCCAACGTTGGATGGAGATTTTGTGCTTTTCCCCACAGATGCAGAAATGCCAGTTGAGTTCCTTCAGTGGATTATTTGTTGTTACAGATTCCATCATCTGCAGTCGCAAGAGCCTCCAGAGATTTTTGCCCTACTTGTTTGACCTATTAGTTTTTTTGCTGCTGATTTAAGCAGTTATAGCATTTGATTTGTACATCCAGCCCATTCCTGATATGTACTTTGTAGATAATGATGAGTCTTTTGGAAGTTGGGAAGTGACTTGCTGCAAAAATCACAGCTTTAGAATTGCTCTTGTAATGGCATTATTTTGTGGCTGGTTGAATTTAGTCAATGGTATCATCACCTGGATATTGGTGATCGAGAACATGGTAGAAGTAATGTCATTGAATATAGTGAGAAGTGATCATTTCTTGGTGCTTGTTTGCAGATCATCAAGTCTGCAGTGATGAATTAATATCTAGGTGCAAATTAGGAATTTGTCCAAGGTTTTGATGAGCTCAAATGTATAGATATTAGACATGTGTGTTTGCATTTATTAGGGTTTGGCCACGGGCAAACAGATGCAGATGGAATCAGCATTGTGACTAAGGTGGAATCAAGCTGTTGTGGCATTGGTTTGCATATTGGCTCAAAAGTGCAGTTTGGAACACAAATATAACATCAGTCGATTTGAAGCTGAATCCTTAACTTTGTCATTTGCCGACCTTAATCCATGCAGATCAGTGACAATATCCTCACTGACCATTAACACAGATGTATCTCAAGGCTGTGTTCTAGCCCCTCCTGCTCTACTCTTTACTCTCATTGAGCCCCTATAACATCTATTAATTCGCCAACAACGGCATTGTCGATTTCCAAATCACAGGTGGTGATAAGAGAAAGGATACTTTGTTGAGTTATGCCACAATAACAACCTCTCGCACAATGTCAACAAGACCATGGAACTAATTGTTGATTTTGGAAAGGCAAAGTGTGGAGACCTCGTGCCACTTTTACTTGGTGGGTCAGAGTAGGAGAGAATTGGCATAATCAAATTCCAGGGTATTAGATGTCCTGTCCTGGGCCCAACACATTGGTATAATCATGGACGTGCACCTGCGCCTCTACTTTTGTAGAAATTCTGCATGTCATCGAACACCCTTGCACACCAATAGATCTACTGTGTAAAATATCCTGACTGGTTGCATCATAGCCTGGTATGGCAATCCTAACACAGGAAAACTAGAGGCTGCAGAGACTGGTGGACTCGGCCCGCTGCATCACAACCCTTCCCTCAATCAAAAGCATCTCCGTGAAATACTACCTCAAGACGACAGCTTCTATCATCAGGGTTCTCCACCATCCAGCCCATACCATCTTCTCGCTGCTACCGTCGGGCAGTAGGTTCAAGAACAGCTTTTCTCCTCCAACTATCAGATTCTTGAACCAACCTGCATAACCATAATATTACCTCAACCAACGGAACACTGTGGACCATCTCTTCCATGCTTGTTCTGCAGTCCCGGAGTTGCATAAGACAGTAGAATACAAAATAGGGATGCTTGCGGAGATAGAAGAGCAAATGGTTCCTTTTGGAATGATGAAAGAGGAACAGGTGTTTTTTGTTTAATGTGGGAGAAATAATCATTATCATTATCACTCATTATCTGTTGAATTTGTAGGCAGGTAGGATGGCTGGGAAATTATTTTGCATTGGGTGGGAGGAGAGTGGATGAGAGCATAAGTGCAGGCAATAGAGCAGAAAGATTGGGAATGAAGTTTGTTTGTGAGAGAAGATATTTATCTTCAAAATATTTGAAGAAAGATATTGCCCATCTAGACATAGACAGTATGTTAGGCAGGGATTCCTCAAATTTAGAGTGAAGTGGTCAAGTAAAATTGCAATGAATCAGATATGAATATTGTTATTGTGCACCTGGAAAAGACAATGATTTCAAATGATATTGCCAGAGAGAATAAATTAGCGAACTAATTGGTGTGTTGATCAATGCTATTTCACTACTTTGGCGGGAATTGAAACCTTAAGTTCAGGCATGAAGATCTAGGAAAGCTGGATGCAGGTTTTAAGGTCATGTACAATGATTTTGGAAAAGAGTCGATTGCAAGAATAGAGAGTTTTTATGGCCATTTTTTATAAGATGTGCCAGAGTATTTTATTTTAAAGCAATTTTTAAATGCAAGGCTTGATTGTTGGTATTGGGGCCACATAAAATAAACAATCTGATTTTGTTACTGAAAACCATTTTTAGAAAATATTTAAAATTATTTCTTTAGAATGCAGTACAGTAATCAGTTTTTTTTTAAATTAAATATTTCAAAGCTGTCAATTACAATATGGCATTGTTGCAAAATCTTGCCTAATTTATTTTTAGATGTTCAAAGTCTTGCAAATCAGTATAATTAACAAAAAGATAGTAATACATTCGTACATGGGCAGTGGTCAAAATAGTGTTGGGCTTGCTTCTGAAGTGTTAAAATGAGCACTAATGGTTGCTTAAACTTAAATTATGGTGAAGCATTTTGAACATAAAAAGTTGCATTACTTTGCATTAAGTTACATTAATAAGGAACTTGAAAAGAAAGCACAAACAAGTTGAAACTTCAGGCTACAGTGGCAAACTGACATTTTATTCTGTATTCCTACAGTGTGTTTGAACATGCTGTGCTAGCTGCAGGAACTGACTTTCGCTCGGATAGATTGTGGGAAACCTATATCAACTGGGAAAATGACAGAGGAAATCTAGAAGAGGTGACAGCAATTTATGACCGCATTCTTGGTATACCAACACAGCTCTACAGTCATCACTTCCAAAGGTAAACTTGAATAATCAAAATTGAAAACCCTTTATATTTATATTTCATGTCCAATAAATTGAAAATCGTTCTGCATTTTGAAGAATAAAGACAAAACTGAAGTACTTTTCAAAAATAATTAGATATGGAAAGAAAAGCAAAGTTGGTTACATGTGGAGCGAGGACACTTCTGTTTAAGTTGGCAAGCAAAGTTTAAGAAAGTTGGTTGGCCAGCCAGACTCGATCTTGTATAATGCCTTCATTTGTTGCAGTTTATCATTGTTAGAATTTTATTGTGACAGACGTTGTTATATTATGTTGGACTGTTCATGAGTGCCCAATAACTCCACACTAAAAGTAATCTCAATTTTTAAAATGCCTTTGTTCCTGACTGGTAACATCCACAAAAATCATAAATTAAATTCAAGAATTGTGCCAAACCTCAGAATAATCTTTAAATTCTCCATATTCTTAGTAAATTAAAAATTGTAATAGTTTGTTTATTTTTTGTGCAGAAATTCTACTACAGTCAACAAAGGATTAAATGTGAAATTCACAATAAACTGAATCCTCAGGGTAGGAAAATTCCTGTAGTGTATCCCAATATTTTGTATTATAAACTGGAATTTTCTTTCCTAACTTTTTGTCTGGTTTAAAAAAAAAGGCTCAATACTTTGGGATATCCCAAAAAGTATAAATAATGCTACTGTTTTTCAGGTTCAGAGATCATGTTCAGAATCACTTGCCTAAAGATCTAATCTCTCCAGAGGATTTTATTAATCTACGTCAAGAGCTGGCTTCCACAAATGAACATTTTGACAATGATGGTATTCCAAGAAATGACCTGGCAGCTGAAATTGACATAAATGATCCTGCACGGGTAATGTGGACTACATACCAGTTTCATGATCCATGTATGGTCAGAATGTTTCGTTTGATTGTAAGAATTTAAAAACAAGTGTACATAACTAACACACATCAATTGGAAGTAGCCGTAAATTTGTTCTGCCTGATTGTTCACAATTCAGTTGTGTTACTTCAGCCGCTGGAGCCCATTATATCTGTCTCTAGTTCTTTCTGAAACTCTAAATTTTGGAGTTAGAAACTTCTTGTAAATCCCAAATCCGTACTAATAGTCCTTCTTTTAGCAACATTAACAACAAAATGTACTGTAACTACTTAGCAGGGCGAATTACATTATTTTCTGTTTTTATTTCTAATTTGCAGCATCTATTCTTTGTTGCATTCATAACACTTTCATACCTTTAAGTCTTATTATCCTCTTTGCCTCTACTGCTGTCAGATTTTGGAATCCTTTTTCCTATAATGTTTAAACTATATTGTTTTATTATTCATGTTTTATGTGTCATTCTTAATTGTTACCGTACGTCGTGTTACTTGCGAGCGGAGCACCAAGGCAAATTCCTTGTATGTGTACATACTTGGCCAATAAACTTATTCACTCATTAATTCCTCTTCCCAATCCTTGACATCTGAAATCTTTCTGAAAAGTCTCCTTAATATGAAATCATAAAAGTGTCATTTGATACGATCACCAGTCATAATTGTACACTTGTTTGATCATTGGTCCTGATATCACATGCTTAATGAGGTTCATTAAATCAGGTAAGTGGAATACCCCCAGAGTCTGCGAGAGTGGGGGTGCAAGATGACTCATCGACTGACCACCCGGTAACAAACCTTGGAACGGACACTACATTAAATCAGGGAAGTGGCAAAACTCTTGAAAAACGAGCAGCTCGACAAGTTCTTCAGACCTGTAGGTGTGGCTGGACTAAAGTAACACCAACTCGTGGTCTCAAAATTCATCAGGGCCAGGGACAGAAAATTCCCAACCCAGGGCCCCGCATTGACCAGATTCTGTCAAGAGGAAGGTCAAATCAGTTGGATGAAACTCAGAGGCAGGAAGAAATCCACAGTCCGCAGAGCATCAGCACCCTACGGGATAAGGCAGAAGTTTCAGGCAACAGTCCAAGACGCAACCAGGCATATCGTAAAGTGGAGAACATGCAAGGACATAAGCCGTTGGTGAAGTGGCCAAAGTCTAACAGCAAGGAGTGGGAAATCATCAATGCAGATGTGAGCTTAATCTTAAGTGGAATCAAGGGATCAGCAGAAAAGAAGTTGGAGAAGATGGGTGATCTGGTCTACAGCTATGGAAAGGAGAAATTGGGTGAGAAGGAACAACTCAGCAGAAAAGATAGGCCTCCTCCCCCCCCAAGTCCCGTCGTCTCCATGAAATCCAACGACTTGTTAAAGAAGAGGCCTGAGGAAGGTGTGGAAAAAAGCAACAGCAGAAGGAAGGGGGGCATCAATCTCCTTCCAGAGGACCTAAAACAGAGGCTCTCAGAGCTGCGCAAGGCAGAGAATTTAAGGAAACATCGCAAAAAGGAAAAAGCAAGAACAGACTTCTAGAAAGATCCCTTTAAGTTTGTGAAAGGCATTTTCACAAAAGAGAAAAGCGGATCCTTGAAAATGTCAAAAAAAGGGTTGAAGGACACATCAGAACCATCCACACTGATGAGTTAAAAGATGATCCGATTTTTGTCCCCGCTGACATCCCACCAATCTCACCCCTATAACATCAATTTGATATCAGCCCTCCCAAGCCAAGAACGGCCTCTGCACCAGGCCCTAATGGTGTTCCGTATTGTGTCTACAAGAATACCCCAGATATTCTGAAATTCCTCTGGAGGAACATGAGGGTTGCGTGGGAAAAGCAAGTCACCCCCAAAGCCTGGCGAAGAGCGGGGGCAGTGCCAATCCCAAAGGGAAAATAATTGTCCACCATCGAACAGTTTCGGCAAATAAACCTTCTTAACATAGAGGGCAAGATCTTTTTCAGTGTGGTGGCGAAAAGACTTACAAAGTATCTGAAACAAAACCATTTCATTGATGCGTCAATCCAAAAGGCTGGCATAGCAGGCTTCTCAGGATGCCTTGAACATACCAGCATTATATGGCATCAAATCCAGACTGCAAAGAAAGAACGAAATAATGTCTTGTTCCTCGACCTGGCCAATGCCTATGGATCAGTTCCTCATTCGCTACTGTGAACTGCTTTTGAATTCTTTCAGGTGCCTGCAATAATAACAAATCTGGTAAAAAAACTACTTCCAGGATCTGCAATTTTGTCGCACAACATCAGACTTTACCACAGCGTGGCAACCACTGGAAGTAGGCATCATGGCGGGGTCCACCATTTCCCCATTGACCTTCACTATGGCAATGGAGCTCATTATGAGAGCATCAAAATGGGTTGTGGGAGGAAAACGGCTACAGTGTGGTCAGCGATTGCCACCTATACGAGCCTATATGGACGATATAACAACACTAACAACAACTATCCTCTGCACCAAGAGACTTCTGGAAAAACTTCATCAAAACATCACATGGGCAAGGATGAAGATTAAACCCAGCAAGTGCAGAAGCATCTCCATTGTCAAAGGTCAAGTCAAGGATCAAAGATTTCATATTGACGGAATACCGGTTTCAGAAATGCCAGTGAAGAGTTTGGGCCGATGGTATGATGCAAATCTCAAGGACACGAGCAGTTAGAACAACTCAAAAAGGAAACCATCACGCACATAGCTCGCATCAACAAGACCTTGCTACCAGGAAAACTCAAGCTGTGGTGCTTCCAATTTGGCATACTACCAAGAATCATGTGGCCTTTAACTATGTATGAAATCCCCATCAACAAAGTGGAAAAGCTGGAAAGAATGATCAGCACACAGGTGAAACAGTGGCTTGGACTTCCACGATGCTTAAGTGCTGTCGGAGTGCAGGGCAGTGGCAAATTGGAATTGCCCATTGCAGGACTTGTGGAAGAGTTCAAATGCACTAAAGCAAGGTTGGTCATGACCCTCACTGCATCTGAAGATACTGTTATTCGAACAGCGGCCCCCAGTGTGGCAACGGGGAGGAAGTGGACCCCATCTGAAGCCGTTCAGAGTGCTAAGTCTGCTCTTCATTTCCAGGATGTGGTTGGCCAAGTCCAACACGGGAGAGCTGGGCTTGTCCCAAAAGCTCCTCAGTGGCACAAGGCAACATCAGTGCAGAAGAGACGGCTCGTGGTGGAGGAGGTGAGAAGACGGGAGGAGGCAAAGCGACACGCCAAGGCCGTCTCAATGGCCAAGCAGGGCCAATGGGCGAACTGGGAGAGCCTGGAAAAGAGGAAACTCAGCTGGCGTGACATCTGGCAAATGGAAGGATCTCGGCTTAAGTTTTGTCATCAGAGCCACTTATGATGTTCTACCATCATCCCAGAACCTGAAGCAGTGGTTCGGAGAAGACCCCGCTTGCTCCCTTTGCCAAGCACCTGCATCACTAAGGCACATTTTAACAAGATGCACTATGAGCCTCGGCCAAGGGCGTTACACTTGGCGGCATAACCAAGTTCTCAGACAGCTGGCATTATTCCTGGAACAGAGGCATAAGATCACAAATGCTTCCCCACAAACATCGGCAGGAAATGTCCACTTCGCAACATTTGTACCAGCAGGCCAACCTCCATTGTTTAAGCTGTATTTTCAACCTAATGCCAGGTTCATTAACTGCTCTAGCTAACCTCTGTCTCCTTCATCATCACCACAAAGGGAGAACAAAATCCTTCTTCACTCTCTACTGATGATTGTAAAGCTAAACCCCAGACATTGTTGTCTTTTCTTTTATTACTCTACCTGTAACCATAAAAGGTCAACCTCGAGATATGGAGGTTAATTATATGGAGTCACAGAATATTATCTGGACAGAATAAAGAAACAAAGCTTTATTTTACTACTCTTGTATCCTTTATCCATGTGGAATTGTGCTTGCATTTTGTCCATGTGAAAAAAAAATCTTTAAGGCTTAGTTGTATCAACATATGCCTTCCCTTTCTTTCTGCTTTTTCATATTCCTTGCTTTCAGTAATTGTATACCCACTCACATTTAATCATTCTTTTGTAGATAGAAGAACTAAATTCTCCAGTTTAAAGATTAACTCTCCCTTCAAAGCAGGAATGTACTTTTGGAGGAGAAAATCTATAGATGCTCTTTGCTGCTAAGCAAAGATCAAATCATCGTGTTATGTTTTGTGACACAAACCATTCTGCAAGGAACTAATATAATTATTTTTGTGGAAATTGGGACTTTAAAAAGAACATGATGATATTGTTTGTTTTGACTTCCAATTACAATCTTAGATTAATTAAACAAGACTAATGTTCTTTCTCATTCTTGTTTCTTTTTTGACTTTCTATTTTTATGTTTCTCACTTTTTGTCTTGATTTTGTTTTTCTTTGCCCACTTACTCTATTCTCCTTTGTAATTTCAATCTCAGTTTTCTGTCTTATATTTTCTGATTCTTCCTGCATTCACAACTTTTTATTTTGCTGTCTCTCTACTTGTGGGCCCCTTTACCGAACTTTGCTTTTCCTCTTTCATTCAATATTTTTTTTTCATCTTAGACATTTTTTCTCTCTTCCTTACTATCCATCTGCATTTATGAAAGGGTAATAATGAACAACATATCTTGAGGTTTTTTTTCCAAGTTGCATCTCATAGAATGGATAAGGAGAGACCAGATTAAGTTTTGCAAGGTGCCACATGAGCTTATTATACAGAATTAGAGTTCATGGTATTGGGAATAATACATTGGTATAGACTGAGATGTCATGGGGTGATAGTTGCATGCCAAATACAGCATGAACTTGACGATTTCCCAATGATGGGGAATCCAAGACAATCAGGGCCAGGACTGATTAGGGATAGTCAGCGTGGTTTTGTAGGTAGGAGGTCGTGTCTCACAAATATGAGTTTTTGTCTTATGACCAAAACGGTCGATGAGGGCAGAGCTGTAGATGTTGTATACATGGATTTCAGTTAGGCATTCAACAAGGTTCTGCAAGGTAGGCTGGTCTGGAAGGTTAGATCGCATAGGATCCAAGGAGAGATAGCTGAATGGCAAGCAAATTGGCTTCCGGGAAGGAAGCAGAGGGTGATGGTGGAAGGTTGCTTCTCGGACTGGAGGACTGTGACTAGTGGTGTGCCTCAGGGTTCGGTGCAGGGCACGTTACTGTTTGTCATCTACATCAATGATTTGGATACGAACATACAGGACGAGGGGTGATCTTATAGAGGTGTACAAAATCATGAAAGGAATAAATCGGGTAGATGCACAGAATCTCTTGCCCAGAGTAGGGGAATAGAGGACCAGAGGACATAGGTTCAAGGTGAAGGGGAAAAGATTTCATAGGAATCTGAGGGGTAACATTTTCACACAAAGGGTGGTGGGAGTATGGAACACGCTGCCAGCGGAGGTAGTTGAGGCTGGGACTGTCCTAACATTTAAGAAACAGACAGGTACATAGATAGGTCAAGTTTGGAAGGATATGGACCAAACGCAGGCAGGTGGGACTCGTGTAGCTGGGACTTGTTGGCCGGTGTGGGTAAGTTGGGCCGAAGGTGCGGGTTCCACACTGTATCACTCTATGACTATAAAATAACAAAAACACACATGATCATGGCTTCAAACCTGTCACTACCCTACTCAATCTCTCTTGCTCACTCCCATTACCTTCCATTCCCAACCTCACTCCCTTAGTTTCTTCCCTTTTTTACTACTTATTTTCCTTTTTGATTCCCATTGTCTGCTACCGTACATACCCTCAACTCTGCAGCCTCATTCCTATCCTCCAAAAAATGTGTGTGGCAGTCACTTGATCACTCAAGAATTAGATTTACCCCTTATCCCCTTCAATCATTGCCGCTTGTTCCTTCAGAGATGTTTGCTTGACCGTGGGTTGTATGGAGGTAATTGAGAAGTTCTGTGGTGATATATACTGTTTAAAAGAATGAATATTGTTGGTAGAATGCTGTCTGAAACATTTGAGGTCGTGTATTTTTGTTGGAAATACCACAAAGCTTTTTAAATGATGAGAGATTAGAAAGTGCTGGTGTTCAGAAGAACCCAAGTGTTCTTGTGCATAAATCATCAAGGAAAGTTAATATCTACATAGAACAAGCAATTATGGAAAATGGTATGTTGGCCTTCAATGCAACTGTACATAGCTTGACCAATTAAAAGAATGACAATACAATTGAAGAATACAGATTTGTTTCAGGGCTTGATAGGATACAAAGTTGATGTTTCTATTGACTGGGGTATTTAGAACCAGAGGGTCACTGTCACAAAAGGGATTAGCCTTTCTTGAGGACTGAAGAAATGTGATTATTCAGAGGACAGTGAATTGTTAAAATTCTATACTGTTCAGTATATTTTAGACCGTTCAATATATTTTTGGTTATTGACAAAATCAAGGAAAAGGATGAATCATTCTAAGGAAAATCACGCTACACCGAAACATGAGGGGCCAAATGGCCTGCTCCTGCTTTTATTTTTAATATGCTTCAGCCCCCTTTCCTATATATTTAATCTTCCCTTTTATTACCTTCCATGTTTTTTTAAATTTTCTTATTGTGTTTCTTTTTTTATTTCTGCTTTCTCTAGATTTATCTCTCTGTACACTATGATTATTTTGGGCAGATATATGGATCATAAAGGTTTATAGAGATTTGGCAAAATGCAGGCAAATGGGGCTAGCTCAGAATACCAACATGGCGTGTGTGGACAAGGTTGACCGAGTAGGATATTCTCATGCTGTATAGCTCTATGACTCTATCTCTTACCTGTGAATCCTTTACAGATATTGTGCGTGTGTAGATTTCTATCGGTTACTAACCTAGTTTTCAAATTTCCAATCTGTTTTCAGAATGTGTTTTCTTTTTACCCCTTTCATTTTCACTGGTTCTCATTGTTCTTGATTTTGCTGAGAATCTTTTTATTCTCTTTCCAGATTGTTTCTGAAATAGAAAATATGCGTCATAGAATTATTGAGGTTCGTCAGGAAATATATAATCATAATGAGAATGAAGTTAGCCGTCGATGGGCTTTTGAGGAAGGGGTAAGTATTTTTAAGAATGGTAAATAGTAGAAAAGCAAATTAAGTGTAATATTTGTTAATCTGTTCTGCTATTTATACAGAGGAGTTCTAATTTTTAAGCATGAACACGAGGGAAAATTGTATGACTGTTTTCTAAATATTTAGAAGAATATTGTTACAGCTTCCATTCCTTCATTTTGAGTGTTTTATTGAGTACTAGACCAAGTGGGACCCGTTGGGTCCCGTCCCCTCATTAAAGGACTTTGGTTAGGATTTGCACAAATAACAGTTGGATGCCACGTATTACATTCATCAGGGGCAGTACTTAAAAAAAACAACAACAAAAAAGTTTCACTAAGCATTGAGACCCAATCAGTTCCCGTCAGCGAACACTTCTACTTCACAAATAATATTAAGAGAATTGATATCATTATTTGTTTTTCTTCCCCCAGAGATGCTACATGATCTGAATATTTTCCAGCATTTTTTGCTTTTATTTCAGATTTCCAGCATCTGGTTTATTGCTTTTCTGTAATTTTACCACTTTCTACAATAAATGTTGAAGGTTGGAAACTTTGAGAAGTTGGTGCTCTGAAAGCTAACATTTGCTATCTGCATGTGCTACCTGTCCTACTGAGTATTTTCTGTTTTAATTTAATTAGATAATTGTTTGCAAACGGAAATGTTAAAAGGTGCGGAATATTAGCAAAGACATCAAACCTGACAAAGTGTGTAAGAAGGAACTGCAAATGCTGGTTTAAACCAAAGATAGACACAAAAAGCTGGAATAACTCAGTGGGACAGGCAGCATCTCTGGAGGGAAGGAATGGGTGACGTTTCGGGTCGAGACCCTTCTTCAGACTGGTTAGGGATAAGGGAAATGAGAGATATAAACGGTCATGTGGAGAGATAAAGAACAATGAATGAAAGATATGCAAAAAAGTAACGATGATAAAAGAAACAAGCCATTGTTAGCTGATTGTAGGGTGAAGATGAGAAGCTAATGCATTTTGGGTGGAGGAAGGATAAGGAGAGAGGGAATGCCGGGCTAACTGAAGTGAGAGAAATCAAGATACATATCACTTGGTAAGCTGCCCAAGCGAAATGTGAGATGCTGTTCCACCAATTTGCATTTAGCCTCACTCTGACAATGGGGGGAACCATGGACAGAAAGGTCTGTGTAGGAATGGGAAGGAGAATTAAAGTGTCCAGCAACCGGGAGATCAGGTTGGTTCACGCTAGCTGAGCAAAGGTGTTCCGTGAAACGGTCGCCCAGTCTGCGCTTGGTCTCACCAATGTATTATCACAATCACAATCACAATAATACTTTATTAGCCAAGTATGTTTTGCAACATACGAGGAATTTCATGGAAGGCAAAAAAAAAGTTCAATCTGCCCTTTGCTCTCCCACGGTCGAGAGCCTCGAGCCTCCGTTGATAGGATGAACTTGACTCCAGTAGCCGGCTGCGGACCCTCCGCATTGAGGCGATCAGCTCCTGCATCGGGGTTATGTCAGCTCCCCCGCACCGGACGATCAAACCCTGCATCGGGGTTGGTCGAACCTTTCCGCAAAGTTGGAGCTCCCGACATTCACGCCCTCTCCCGAGACTGCGAGCTCACGATGTAAAGTCCGCATGCCGTGTTTGGAGCGATCCCAGGCAAGGGATCGACTCCGATGGAAGTCCACGCCCCACGGTGGGGCCCAAGGTCAGTCCAAGGAGGTCTCCAGCTCCATTGATGGTTGGCCACAGAGCGACCGGAGAATGCGATCCGAAGTTTAATCGCATCTCCGGCAAGGTAAGAAACTGAAAAAAAAAGTTTCCCCCAACCCCTCCCCCTCCCCCCGCATAAAACAAACCGGAGAAAATTTACACAGACTTTTAACACACACTAAAAAAATTAAAAAAGACGAAAAGAAACAGACTGTTGGCGGCGCTGCCAATCGTGCGGCGCCCCTAGAGTTCACATCTTGAACAATGGATACCATAGATGAGGTTGGAGGAGGTGCAAGTGAACATCTGCCTAACCTGAAAGGACTGTCGGGGTCCCTGGACAGAGTCGAGGGAGGAGGTATAACGACAGGTGTTGCATCTTCTGCGGTTGCAGGGGAGTGTGTTGTTTTTGGTAGGAAGGGATGAGCTCACCAGGGAGTTGCGGAGGGAACGGTCTGACGAATGATTGAAATATCAGTGTATGCTTTGTTTGCTGAAGGACATTGTGATTTATTTGAATAAAATAATGTAGGCTGACTAGATCTAAATTCTATGTTGGTAAAGCATGATTAAAAAATATTATTTTCTTTGTATAGATTAAACGACCTTACTTTCATGTAAAACCACTGGAAAAAGCGCAGCTAAAAAACTGGAAAGATTACCTTGACTTTGAGATAGAAAATGGAACCCTTGAACGAGTTGTGGTTTTATTTGAACGGTGTCTTGTTGCTTGTGCTCTTTATGAAGACTTCTGGATAAAAGTAAGTGTTTTGTATTTTTATCTTATTGATAGTATCGCTATGTTTACTTGGTATATATACAACAGTCTTGAATCTGCAGATTATTTGAGGCCAAGAATCATCCAGGGTCTTATTAAATGGTGGATTGCGGCCTTCTCTTTCCTATGTTTCCCGGAAGTGGCGGCGCTGGGAACGGCTGCGGCTCGCTTGCAGTCCGTTTGTCTTTACTTTTTTGTGTTGTTTTTTTCGTTTTGTCTAGTTACGTTTTTGGTTTTTAGGTTGTGTTTATGTGGGGGGTTGAAACGGGGCTTGCTGTCTCTCCCTTCGGGGGAATACGACTTTTTTGTCGTATCCCCCTTCTCTGCCTCCGTCTGCGCTGAGGCCTAATGGCGGAGCTGGCGACCTCGAGACTCCGGAGGCAGCCTGACAGGACTCGCTCCCGTGAGGACGGCCCAGCTTGGGGCTGGAACTGCGCTCCCGTGAGGGCGGCCTGGCGAGGGGCTGAGACTCTCCCGTGAGGGGCTGTGGCACTCCTGTCGGAGCGGCCCAGCCCGAGGTGGAACGGCACTCCCGTCGGAGTGGCCCAGCTCGAGGTGGAACGGCACTCCCGTCGAAGTGGCCCAGCTCGAGGTGGAACGGCACTCACGTGAGGGCGATCCGGCTCGGGGCTGGAACGGTGCTCTGGGGGCTGGGACGGCGTTCTGGCGGCGGTGACCTGAGTCCTGGGTTCAGCCGCGGGCCAGCGGCTGCGTACGCTGGACTGGAGGGCGGCAGCTTCGACCACCCTGGGCCGCGGTGTTTGAACCGGCCCGTTTGTGGGGTTCGGTGAGCCGCGGGACTGTTGTGCCATCGCCCGGTGGGGAATCGCCTCAGCGCAGAGGGAGAAGAGGAGGGAAGAGACAGTAACCCTAAGATTTTTGCCTCCACCACAGTGAGGAGGTGTTTGGAGGATACACTGTGGTGGATGTTAATTTGTGTTTATTGTTGTTTATTGTTGTATGATTGTATGTATGACTGCAGGCACAAAATTCCGTTCAGACCATAAGGTCTGAATGACAATAAAGGTATTCAATTCAAATTCAATTCAATAAGACCAAAATAAATCTGTGGGATGATCCAAAATCTGACACGAGACGCAATAAAATGAGGTTTGATCCCAATTGACGTGTAGATTGATGATGCATGTCAACCAATCACACACAAGCCAGCATCACTAACTCCACCCCACTGTATCACTTAAACTAACACTTGCTTCAGGCACGGTTCAGTTCGAGCAGCTAGGATGTGATGACAAATAACCATCCCCTATGCTGTTAAAGTCTCAGTGCTGATTAAAGATGAATTTAAACTACAATCTGTGTCTGGTGTACATCTACATGGTGTCATAAGTGGGATCAGAATTCTTAGCAGTAGCATGCTGTAACGAGTAAACAGTCGGATCATCTTGCGAGTTAATTGGCTATGTTCGGGGGCGGATTCTAGCTGGTATTGAGGGTTGAGACTTGTTGTCTCGTTGCAAAAAATTGAGATTAGACTTGAAGCCGGGCGAATTCTTCCCAAGGGCCCGACTTGCTGCCCGACATGCAGATGAAAAGTGGTTTAACTTTTTGCAGTAATTGCATGATTTGCCAAATGCAGGACAAGCTGATTGTCTGCTGTGTAAGTAATTGCAGTTAGGACATCTCTTCTGAGGATCACTGTGAGCCGCCTGGCTTGCTTGGGTCATAAATCGCCTGTTATCTGTGTTAGCTCGCTGCTTAGTGAAGCCCATCAGATTGATGGATTTGGTTTCGTGCGAACTGTCTAGAGGGTCGATAAATTCTGTTCTGCATGCGTGTACTGCCTCTTCCAGTGTTAAATCTGCACTTCTCAGAAGCTCTGATCTGAGCTTTTGGTCGCTCATGCTGTTCACTAGAATGTCCCTCGTTAAGTGATCAGTTAGCTGGTCAGCCGGCATTTCTTGGAATCGGCTCCGCTGGGCCATATTCATCAAGTCTGAAATAAACAAATCTACTCGTTCGCCAGGGAGCTGACGACGAGAGAAAAACCTTGCCCTGTCCAAAATGTGATTTGAGGGCAGGTCACAGATCTGGCTTAATTTACGTAGCAGAACATTAGGGTCGTCGGGAGATTCAGCTGGGGTTATTACCTGGCCGTTTGCACCGTGAGCAGCCGGAGCATAGCGGAACGTTCTGGATCGTCGAAAGGCGTCTGGGCCCGCAAGGTTAAGTAGAAGGGAGGCCTTGACAGCGTCTGGTTCATTTCGGTGTGCAATGTTCATGTAGTGTCGGTAATCAATTTCAAACGTGGCCCATCGTTCACCGATATCCGCATCAAAGACTAGTGGGTCAGGCTTTCGACAAGAAGAGGCCATCATAAAGCAAAATAAAAACTCACAAAAATGATAAAAGAAACACGATATACAGAAGGATCAAACCATGTCTGACGCCATGTAGATGTTATCCAGACACAGATTGTAGTTTAATTTCATCTTTAATCAGCACTGAGACTTTAACAGCATAGGGGATGGTGTACATCTACAACTTGGATATCCTTGAATGACAAAAGTGTTGCTTTGTGGTGGCACCCGGTTGTTGGGCCACTAGCTACACGAACCCTCAGCAGTCGGGGGTAAGGTCACGTGACTGGGCAATGGCAGGGATGAGTTGTCACGGGGTACAGGGGTGTGTCCTGGGATATATAGCTAACCCTGGGACAACCCTCCCTCTCTCTTTGCTCTCTCTTCGAGCTGACCAGCTCTCTTCCTCCCTAGGGATGAGTGTCCACCACGTTTTCTGCCCCTATAGCTTTTCTTTTGAATGAAGTTTCTCATAACATCAGTAATGAGGAGATCTAAATTATGATTTGTATGGCATTAATTATCAACATTTAAATAAAGTTTTACCTTGCCAAAAATTGATATTAGCATTGAAATTTGAATAAGGTGGATCATATCAATTCAACAAATAGAGCTGTTCTGATTTATTATTGAAAAATATCAATATTCCACAGTAAGGTAATTGGCAGGACTAACTCAATCATTAATTTGAATTAAAGAAAATTATGAATTTTCTTTTTTTCAGTATGCCAAATACATGGAGAACCACAGCAATGAAGGTGTACGACATGTTTTTAGCAGAGCATGTACAGTTCATCTCTCCAAGAAACCCATGGTTCACTTGCTTTGGGCAGCTTTTGAGGAACAGCAAGGTAAACTACTATAAACCGTTGGTCTCTACTGTTGCATTCCATTTGATATAAATCCTTGTAGTGATTGAATTGAAGCAGTGTTGTAAAAGTCCCAGCTAACGTGTCGCCAGGTGCTTTCCTATAACCACAGGAGATGTATCACTTTTTTTTGTTTGTAGGGGATATGGTCTTTTAATGTGGGGGGGTAGGTGTTACTTTATTTATAGGTCCCTACCTGGTCGGTGTGGCAGCCTTTTTTCCGGGCTGCCCGTCGACCCGTCCTCGTGGCCTACCAGCGGGCTTGGAGCGCCGTTTCTTGGCGGGAACCACCCAGCACCTCGGCCTGGGTGGCGGCACAGCGTTGGAGCGCTGCGGAGCGGGCGATGCCTTGCCTGGGTCGCCGCGCTGGAGCTCTGGCGAGCTGGACCGCCGTGAGCAACATCTCCGGGCTGCGGGTTTGCGGGTTTGCGGAGCGGAGAGGCGGCGTGCGGAGAGGCGGCATGCGTAGAGGCGGCAGTGCGGAGAGCGGGCGCCGACTTTTTCATCTGGAGCCTGGGAGCGCCAAACCGGCGCGGCCTTGTCGGCTTCGGCAGCCGCGGGCTCCAACCAAGAAGCGGCCGTTCCAAGTGGCCCAGCCGCCGAAAGGACTCTCCCGACGCCGGGGCAAGACCACCCGGTGAGAACGGCCAGGGACATCGGGCCTCCGTACAGGCAATTGCGGTGGCCTCAATAGGCCTGACTTTGGGGTGAACATAGGGTGGGGACTGGACATTGTGCCTTCCTCCACAGTGCTATCCACTGTGGGGGGATGATTTTTTTTGTCAAATTGTTGTCCTGTAGGTCTGTGTCCAAGATGGCTGCCGTGAAGAGAGAGTGGACGCTGGCGCGCTTTGGCTGCCGCTGATCTCTTTTCACACTGTGTTTTTGATTTTCTGTTTTTGGATTGAATTCTGTTTTTAATTTGTGTCACTGTGATGTCTTTAATTACTTGTTTTATTCCGATTATATGTTTTTATTCCGATTACTATGTAAGGTGTCCTTGAGATGTATGAAAGGCGCCCATTAAATAAAATTTATTATTATTATTATTACAGCACCTCTCCAGTGTCTCCAATAGTACTTCCAGATAAGGCAGGGGTTCACTTGCACCTCTTCTAGCCTCGTCTATTATATTTGGTGCTCCCAATGTGGCATCCTCTACATTAGCGAGACCACGTGCAAACATTTGCACTCTGTCCACTCGCAGTCGCTAATCTTTTTAACTCCGCTTCTCATTCCCATTTTGACCTTCTATACTTAGTCTCTTCCACTGCCTACTAGATCTCTCAATTGCTTGCCATTTTAACTGCTCTTCCTACTCCCACACTAACCTTTCTGTCCTGGGCTTCCTCCTTTGCCAGAGTGAGGCCACATGCAAACTGGGGGAACAGCATCTCATAGGCTGCTTGGATAGCCTACAACCTAACAGCATGAAAGTTGAATGCTCTAATACCCCAACACTTTTAGGCAATAGACAATAGGTGCAGGAGTAGGCCATTTGGCCCTTCGAGCCACTGTGATCATGGCTGATCATCCACAATCAGTACCCCTTTCCCGCCTTCTCCCCATATCCCTTGACTCCCCTATCTTTAGGAGCTATTTAACTTTCTTGAAAGCATCCAGAGAATTGGCTTCCACTGCCTTAGGGTCAGAGAATTCCACAGATTCACAACTCTCTGGGTGAAAACGTTTTTCCTCATCACCGTTCTAAATGGCCTACCCAAACTGTGGCCCCTGGTTCTGGACACCCCTACATTGGAAACATGTTTCCTGCCTCAAGCGTGTACAATTCCTTAATAATCTTATGTTTCAATAAGTCTTTGCCCCATCCCATTCACCCTGCTCTTTTCACTATATGTTCATCTCTCTCCCCCCACAACCCCCCCCCTCTCCACCCATGTCCCTCCCTCCCAGAATTATATTTTACTTTTGTCCTTATCTGACATCTTTTTGTTTCTACACCTCTCGCCCTGTTTACTATCTCCACCTATCTGCCACTGCCAATCACCCCACCCCCTCAGCTGTATCCATCTATCATTCACCAGACTGTGACCCAGTCCATGTCTTCTAATTAATCATCCCACTCCATCACTCTGAAGAAGAGTCCCGACGAAACGTCTATTTCCCTCCATATATGCTGCCTGACCCACTGTTCCTCCAGCACTTTGTGTTTTGCTGAACATGACAGTTGTGATGAGTTACCATAGTTGTCTTAATAAATCAGTACTTAAAATTTTACTTTTTAAATTTCTGTTAACAGGGAACATCAATGAAGCAAGAAGAATCCTAAAAACATTAGAAGATTCTGTCCCAGGGTTAGCCATGGTCCGTTTAAGACGAGTGAGCCTAGAACGTCGCCATGGAAATATTGATGAGGCAGAGTTTCTGCTACAAGATGCTATTAAAAACAGTAAAACACCCAATGAGTCATCTTTCTATGCTGTGAAGTTGGCTCGACTTTTATTCAAAGTAGAGAAGAGTCTTCCCAAGGCCAGGAAGGTTCTAGTGGAAGCCATAGACATTGATACGGTATGAATTAAATTATCTCAACTCCAAACTTTTTAAACCCAGTCTATTGCAAACAAGCTAGTGGAGCAGCGATTTCAATTTTACTGAAGATGAGCATTTTCATATCTGGAAGCATTCAGCATCTATAGAATGATAGTTTGATTTTAATGAACTTTTCAATATACATAAAACATGCATTGTATCAAAAGCTAGCAAACAATTCTTACATAGTTCTCTGAGAAATATAACTAAATCATTTGCATGCACAAGCACGGTCAAAATTGAGTTCTATACGTACTGAGGTAATTTCATCATTAGACGTGAGTGTTGTGAAAAAGGTGAACTCTGTCCACACAGCGCTAAGAAGAGTTTACAGGTGTGTAATTGATTCAAAATAACTATTATTTAAAGTGAATCACTGAAATGTTAATCTGTTGGATTTGTGGACAAACAGATTTTAATTACATGGCATCTCTGAGCTTCCTTTAGCATAAGGAATTAATTTGAAACTTATTTTACTTGACTTTCACCTATTTTTCAATTCTCACTACAATCCCCCAGACTATTGGCTAATTTTCTGTTTAATGAGATGATATCTTTTAAACCTAGTAAGATTAATTAGTCCTTGCCACTGATTTCACTGTCGGGTAATCTCCTTGCCCTCCTCGCATTGAGCTGTTAGTGAGAAAAATGTGCAAAGTTCAATTTAAATGTTTTACATGTGAATGCTTTTATAATACAAAAAAATGGTTATTTGTATGAGATGTTAGTACTGTTTTTAATCCCTGTTGAAATTTAATATATCTTCCAAATTCAAGATTGTACATTACACAATGAAGTCTTTCTCAATTTTCCATTTTTGAGTGTTTACGGTCTCTGATTACTGTACTCAAGTACATTTGTAATTTCCCTTTCTGTTAGTGTGTACATATTAGCACATTCAAGAAGCAATTATTGCAACAATTAAATTAAAAAACATAATTATAATTGACAACATTCTGAAAATTATGCCTTCTGCAAATCTTTGTCTCTTTTCTGACCAGATGAATTGTGTTTTATTAAAAGATGGTGAAAATGTTTTGCTGTTTAATATAAATGTTTCGGTCTTTGTTAATGTGGCGTATTTTGATATATGAATCGGTCTTAAATAACACATTTGTAGGCAATTTGAACAGAAATATATTTACTTGAGCTTTCACTTTCGCCATTCCTGTGTATTTTCAGATTACCTTCTGCAATGTTTTGACCCATTGGATCATCTCTAATGACTTTATTCTACTACCATATACCATGCTGTGTACAGCTGGGTATGTCTCTTAATCCCATCCAGTGACAGAAATTTGCCACAGTCCACCAGTTCAGGAAATGTATTTTCAAAAAAAGTGCTGATTTTTATTTTCCCTCCCATTCTCCAGGCTGTCTAAGACGAATGCAACTTCTCCATGGAAGCCCAAGTGCAAATTGTTGACAAGACTGGGAATCTGACTCGGGATTCTGACTTGGGAGCTGAACAATTAAATGTAGTCCTTTAGTTTCTATGAAATAAGTTTTGCCATATTTTAACTAGGTAGCATTTTGGATGTTGCAAACATTTGGTTAATGGTGGTTGATTTGTTTTAATTTTCAGGAAAGCACCAAACTGTATTTGAATCTGTTGGAACTTGAATACAATTCAGACCTCAAACTGAATGAGGAAAACATTCTGAATGCATTTGACATTGCAATAAGTAGCTCAATGCCAATTGAAACAAGGATTGCCTTCTCCCAGCGAAAAGTTGAATTTTTGGAAGACTTTGGCTCAGATGTGAAAAAGTATGTTTTAATTTTGCTTTAGTGGATGTTATGAAACCAAAGATTGCATTTAAAAATCTGCTTGTTTAATAAGAAACTGGTGAATGTATTAGTAAAGATTTGGGTTTTTTTCTTTAAAAAGACAACTGAAACATTGACCTTTGTTGTTTACTTGGTCTTTATATTGTACATTTTCCTCTTTTACCATGTGGCCATTTAAGCAAATAGTTTGCATTTGTACTGATATTAATATTTTACTTTTTCTCTAATCCATAATCAGGATTTTTTTTAAATAGCAAATTTCAAGTTTTTAATGGGTAAATTTAAAATATATTGTAAATATAATATGGCTCTTAATCAGTAATTCATTTTGGGAGAAGCAAAAGAACAACTATTTAGGCATAATGTTATCTAAATGTACTGTTTTGTACTATTCTGTTTCCAAAGTTATTGTTTTATTTATTGATTAATTTCCCGTTCAAATTATTCACCTTGAGCGGCATTCTATAAGAATTAAGTAGAATAACATATATAGTGACTGCTGGTTGTTACATTGTATATATACAACATGGGAAGTAGATTAGAATTCTCAGTAACAAGAGCTCATATATGCAGTCACACTTGTGATGCCAAATAAAAGTAAGGATCTCTTACCTTGATGGCACAGTCTTCAGCTGTGTCAGCTGAGCATTATATATGGTTGCTATAAATCGCAGGCACATTTTGAACTACATATCAATCTTCGAGCAACTAGTTTAATCAGTAGTAAGGAACTGCAGATGCTGGTTTACACCAAAGATAGACACAAAATGCTTGAGTAACTCAGTAGGACAGGCAGCATCTCTGGATAGAAGGAATGGTTGATGTTTCGGGTCGAGACCCTTCTTCAGACTCGACCCAAAACATCACCCATTATTTCTATCCAGAGATGCCATCTGTCCTGCTGAACTACTCCAGCATTTTGTGTCTAGTTTAATCAGTTTTTGTTTTAACTCCACTAATACCTTTTCTGGTAACAGCTTTAATGGTAGTTTTTTTTATGTTCGAACAACATAGCTTTTGAAATATTCTTTGTTTAGGAACAAACATTAATTGTTTTCTATCTCCTAGACTCATGGTGGCATATGATGATCATCAACAGCTTTTAAGAGATCAAGAATCATCTAAAAGAAAAGCAGAAATTGGGCAAGTATTGTTTTTCTTCGTGAATATATTTAATAGCAGTGGAATACGAATTGCATCAGAAGCCCAAATATTGGAGATGTACAGTCGAGAACAAAGGGGGACCCGGCGTGGGGGCCCGCCGAGAACAGACGGCTGTGGAGGCCAAATCAATGGATATTTTTAAGGTGGAGATTGGCAGAGTTTTGATTAGTAAAGGTGTCAGGGGTTATGGGGCGAAGGCAGGAGAATGGGGTTGAGAGGGAAAGATAAATCAGCTATGCTTGAATGGCGCGTATTGATGGGCCGAATGGCCTAATTCTGCTCCTAGAACTTTAGAGGAAGGGGGCGAAGAAGGGATGAGTACTTTTTGTAGCTTTGTCGGCGAGTTTGAGGCAACTCTTTTGTGTACTTTGTACGTAAAAACAATGATTTTCACTGTACATCGGTTCACGTGACAATAAAAGTATCATCATCATCCAGCATCATGTATAACGTAAAACCTTTCTTTTCTGGGGGACTTCGTTGTTGGACTTCAAATATGTTTTAATACCTCCTTTGAGAAATGGTGTAACCAGTGATCCTCGCCTAAAATAGCATTGCCATTCCACTTGATAGGACACCAATTCACTTTTTAAGTTCCTTCTATGATGTTGGGAACCTATTAAGGTAGGACATAGGAACAGAATTAGGCCATTTGGCCCAATGAGTTTTCTCCATCTTTCAATTATGGCTGATTTTACGCACACTAGAATGGTATTGGTTTATTATTGCAACATGCACACAGAGATGGTGGCAAACTTTGCATGCTATACAGTCATCATACTATATACGTGTAGAATTAAGCCATACAAGTATGAAAGGTAGACCAAAGAGAAAAACCTAGTGTTGATTATAGTGTCACAGCATTATAACATTACACTTGCAGAGAAATCGCAGATAAAAAGTGCAAGGGGTGCAATGAGGTAGGTTGGGAGATTATGGCTACACCCTTAGCTTGTGGAGGACTGTTTAATGGTGCGGTAACAGCTAGGAGGAAGCTTTTCTTTGATGTGTTGGTACATGCTTTCAAGCTTTCTGATCTTCTGACTGGCAGAAGAGGGAATGGCCAGGGTGTAAATGGTCCTTGATGATGTTGGCTGCCTTCCTGGGGCAGTGGGAAGTATAAGTGGAGTTGGTTGGAAGGGGAGGGACTTGTTTAGTGATGGACTGGGGCAGAACTGGTCGCTGTACCTAAGTATGAAGCATCCAGATGGTTGTGCATCTATAGAAATTGGTACGTGTCGTTGGTGACATGCCAAACTTCCTAATCCCTCTAGAGAATAAAGTGATTTTCCTCCTCCTAGTTCTAAATGGCGTAATATGTTTGACAATGAGGGTAAAGTTATCCCTTATTGACAAACTTAATTCCATTCCTAGACAGTGAGTGGAAATATAATTTATGCATCAAGCCTGCTAAGAAGCCTTTTAAGAATTTGCTGATTTCAATGAGATCACTCTTCAACTGAAACTCATACAGGAAATCGGTCAAGTAAATCTTTGCTGCACTTTCTCCTTGCTAACTGCACAGTTGCATAGAATGTGCATTCTTGTAATATAAGTATTTAATATTTAGTTTCTAAACTTTCACAGTAATTGTCTTGTAACTAATTTGCTTCCCCCCCCCCCCCCGACACATGTCTGAAGAAGGGACTCGACCCGAAACGTCGCCTATTCCTTCTCTCCATGCCTGCTGAGTTTCTCCAGCATTTTTTTGTCTACCTTTGCTAATTTTATGTTATGTCTAAAATTTGACAGGTTGGAGGAACCAGAAGAGAAAAAGCAAAGAAATGACACAACATTAGAATCTACCCAGCTGATGAGTGGGGACTTGCAGGCTAATCAGGCTGCATATAACTACAATGCTTGGTACCAGGTGGGGAGACTGCTCAAATTACATTACTTTAATACAGAAAATCATAAAACAGTTATGACAAGGAAAAATCTTTTCTTAGCCAGTGTAAACATTTTCTTGATGCATAGTTGCTCCAATTTGGGGGGGATAAAATGAAATATTGTTTTAGATTTGACTGGTCTTTCTAATCTCTGGTAATTAGTGCTAGAACAGTAAGATCTGTCCAACAGAACAAGTCAGGCAATGAATTGGCAAAGATGGAGATTGGCTGATACATGCAATACATGTCAACCCCTCAAACTACTCCTTTCCCTTTGTATACATGCTATTCGACTAGCTCTGCAGACCCACATTTGGACACTTCTGTACTTTGGAATCCATTATAAATTTGGGGAGATGAGCCGAGACAATGCTGAATATTAATTCTAGATCTCGTGATATTTTATGGCTTGCTAACCTAAATATCGCTTGTCCTTATTCATCTAAATACCACCCTTACATTTGTCTGTAATATAACTGTGAAGGCCCAATTCTGTTTTCAGGATATTATGCCACATTGATACCACAATGCTAAATATTTAAATACATCAAAGATCTTGCCATCAGCAGCTCTAAAAATGGTTTACTCAAAACATAATCACGTGATCTATTATGTACCTTGCATCCTCAAAGCCAATTGACCTTTGAGTACATGTTGGGACATCATGTTATAGAGGTTCAAGACGTTGGAGAAACTGCACCTGGAATATTGTCTGTTTCTACTCGCCATACTATAGGAAGGGTGTAATTAAAATAGAGAGGGTGCAGTAAAGATTTGCAAGGATTTTGCTGGGACTGGGGTGCCTACGTAATGCGGAGCGACTTGATGGACTGGGGTTATTTTCCCAGGTGTGAAGCATAGAAAAATAGCTGCAGGAGTAGGTTATTCTGCCCTTCAAGCCACAGATATGGCTTTTTCCCCATATCCTTTTGCACTAAGAGCTAAATCTTAACTCCCTCTTGAAAACATCCAGTGAATTGGCCTCCACTGCCTTTTGTGGCAGAGTAGTCCACAGATTCAAAACTCTCTGCGTGAAAAAGTGAAGCAGAGGGATGATCTTAGAGATATGGGTGTATATGGATGATTTTAGAAATATGGGGTGTGTATAGGGCGGATGGGAATTATACCCCTCCCCCCCCCCCAGTCTAATATTAGCGAGCACAGGTCTAACGTGAGGGGAAAGATTTAAAGGGGACCTCTAAGACTTTTTTTACACATGGTGGTAGGTATATAGACCAATCTGCCACATGAGGTAGTAGAGGCATTTACAATTACAATATGCAAAAGACATTTGAACAGGTACATGGAAAGGATTGTTTTGAAGTGATATGGGTCAAATATAGGCAAACGGGATTAGGTTAGAAAGCCACTTTTGTCAACATGGACACAATGAGCTGTGCAACTATATGATCCATTGTGGTTTGATGGGTATGCAGAAACAGTATATTTATTTTTAAAATATGAACTCCCAACTTGAAGAAGATGCATCTTAGGAGTGCATATTGGATTTGAAAAACAAAAGTAGCTTGCTGTTGACAATGTTAAAATGAATCCATATCAGTGGCACAAGTCAAAACTCTGTAACTGTGCGGCACCTGATCATGAAAGGTAGTGAACAGTTCCATGTGAAATTAATGCATTAAGAATATAGCGTCTTTGATGTAAAACTCAGCAAGAGTACAAAATAAGTGACAGAAGAACTTACAAATATCAATCGGAAGCAGCAGTTGAATGAAACTTTTGACTTCATGAGATCCTTGATAGCACAAACACCTGTCTTTTGTTCACCTTAAATAATATCAAATAATAACTGAATCCATTGTACCAACATCTTATTGAGCCCCATCAGAACAGCATCCTACACCATCTATATTTAGTGGTATTTCAATGGCCGTCTCCATCATCTAGTCCAAAACAAGGCATTTTAGCTTGGATCAAAATGTTTAGCCCGAACTACAATTTATCAGATATTGGAAATGCAGCAAAGCTGAATCATGTTTAGATTTGGCCGTGCATGGCAATATCTATTAAAGCAGACAAATCAGGCAGTGATCACCTCTGACTGCAGCATCAAACTATTTACCATGACATTTCCTGATAATAGCATTGCCAAATTACACATTTACTTTCTCCAGTGGTCGGCATTGACTTGAAACTCGAGCTCAACCAGTTGCTACTATAACAAGTCAAAGCTGATAATTTTATGTTAAGTTGAGTCCTTTGGCTATCTAAATACTTACAAGATACAAGTTAGATGTTTATTCAAATGCTATTCATATACCTGGGTGCATGCCACTATTCATTTGATGCCAATCCAATAAGGTGGGCCATTTGGCCAGTGTCCATCTACTCCTTAAACTGACTGTCCTGTCAGTTAGGATTGCTCATCTCAATTTGGGTCTGTAAACTTGATAAATATAAGGGACTTTTCTGTATAACCAAATGTGGAATTTCATTGGAGTACCTAATCTTAACCTGGAAACACAAAATGGTATCACCATCAACATATTTGTAGTTTTCAAGCAACATCTCTTGCTAAATATTTGACCAGTGTTTTCTTTTCCAACAGTACAATTATCAAACACCCTGGAACTATGGGCAGTATTACCCACCACCTCCTACATAATTTGCTGGCATTTACCGTGGGAATGAAGAATTTTTCTTTTGTTTTAAAAGTAAAAAGTGGTAAATATTGCTTTTTAAAGGATGTTGCCCAAGATTATGGAATTTTTTTTTTTTTAATGAATAAATCTGGGGAAAAGTGTTTCATGCAAACTACTCAGCCAACCATTGTTTATATTTGCATAAACAAATTCTCATATCTTTTTGAATGTTTTTTTTTTAATTCTCCTTTAATTTGTTAATAGGAAAATAAATTTAAAAATGTTACAGAATATCATTGATGGTATAGTTTCTTAACTGCCAATTTTGTGCAAAAGTAATTTTTTGAAAAGTTGCTGAGAAAATATGTAATCTAATTTCAAAGTACAGCTAGTGTACTTGTTAACTTCAAAGAAGTATTTTCTCTTTCTGGAATAAATGAAAATAAAATTACACATCTGGAGGTCTTGACTTTTCGTATACAAGTGTCAGTAATAACACCAGGTTTGTGAATGAAGAAGTGATCTATTTATTAGCCAACTAACACATTAATGCAATGGAATATTGATATGTCCCAGCGAATCTAGACTAGTTAGTTCAAAATCATACATAAAAATTGTAAGTTCAGTTTCATTAAAGCGATTTCTAATAGCTATAATTGGCTAACAACATCACATATGAAAGATGTCTGCAAACGTGCCATCTAGATGCTCTCTCAATTTGGAGCATCTTTGTTAACAGATGCTCAATGTCATAGGAGGTCATTCTATTCTGGTAAAATGGGATTATTTGAATCAAAGGCTTTTCTTAAATATAATGCAAATCAGTTGTGTTATCATGTCAGTACCTGTACCTGTATTGGATTTGCCAAGTGTTCCATTGCAGCATCCTCAAGACATAGCCAGTGTAATTCTGCAATTGTTTAGAAAGTTTGTTGCCAAAAGATGAGCAATTCTGAGTAAAGGTCAGCTAAAAGTAGGTTACACCAAGCATGAGAGCATTTGAAAAAAACATAGGTTTATTTCAGTTCTCATTCCTATAAAACATGTTATGTACACATTCTTCCAATAACTTTTTTCTAATTAATGAAATTGTTTAAAATATTCTTTATTTATTACCTCTCAGCAGTAGCCAAAATTCAGGGTTACTTTCCCAGTTATTGAGAAAACCATTTAAATTTTTACAGCTAGAATAGTTTGTGAATTTTGTTCTTTTTGGAACTAATCTTCTGGGAACAGATCCATTTCATAATATATCTCTTTTTGACTGTTTTCTAAATCTGTTTCTTTGCAACTGTGCACAATGTTAACATTGCTGGGTGATGCAAAAATAAATCTTTTTACAAAAGTTGTGATGTTTCTAATTGAAATTGAAAAAATATATAGAATACATTATAAGCTAGAGTGATTAATTCTTTTTATTTTCTAAGCATTAAAATTTTTTTTTAAACGAATTGCAAAATTTGTTTAATGTTTTTCTCAGTTGAAATGATTCTCAAGCCCGCCTCAATCTCTTTCCAAAAAAAAAGTTACTCTTCAGCCCTTAATGATGCAGTCAAAAACTTGCTCAACCCCATTAATAGTGTTGTTTGTATCAGAGTAATTAGTGGATCTATAGCAGGTCTTTTGTGGAGCTATTTAAGTAGTCCCATTCCCCTATAGGTCTATTTTCCTTTGTATTCATATGTTGCATGGGATGGGAGATTGCAACCTTCATGTGGTCCGCCCCATTTCGACAAATGTAATCAACCTGGCGTGCACATTCAAATAAGATCAAATAGAACAAGTTGTCCTACAACCTTAGGCATAGCTGCCAAGTAGTATGGATTTTCCGTATTTCGTACGGAAATGCATTACGAATACGGAAATACGAATTTGCGTTAAATACGGATTTTTAAAAAATTCGACCATGGATAATCATTACAAGTTACCGCTGCGCCGGCCATGTTGCAGCCAAATCCCCTTGGAATTTTACATTTTTTAAATGCTCGGGTTTATGGAGTACTGCAGAAAGATTGGAGTCGTTTATCACTTGATTCAACTGAGATTAAAACGATTTGTCAACTGCCACTGTTAGCACTTGTTAACAGCCAGTAGTTAACACGTAGTTATACAATGTGTCACCAAAACATCGATCTGCATTTCACAATCAATATAATTGTGTTTTGACCAAGTATTAATGACGCCGCGTTCCTTTGAATAAAATTCACAGGAGATTTTCTTAAAACTTACTGTCATTAGCTCATAATATCCGCTGAAGAAATAACACGATAGACCACTCTGGAAGTGCAAATTTTGCTGTACACTTCATACTAAAGAACACATCATAATACTTCCTGAGTGAATTAATGGGGTTAGATTTTTTTTTAATCTGTTTTCTAGAATTAATCGATACCCACCCTATGTACCTTCAGATTCCAATCGTAATTCAGATTTTTTTTGTTTTCCTATTTGTCAATTTTTTGTGCCGATTATTTGGCGACCAATCAACCACTGTCTCTAAGGGGGTTGCGTCCAATCACCGACCAGCTTCCCTTAAAATTCCCGTCCAATCAACAAATTGGTCTCCTCCCGTCCAATCAACCGCTGTCTCCAAGGGCATTGTGTCCAATCACAAAATGCGCTGGACACTTGGTGGCCAATCAGACGCAGTCTCAGAGGGGTGTTGCGATTTACCAATCACCTACCAGCTTCCCTTACTGAGAGAGAGAGATGCAAGAAAGCAGCTATGACATAATACAAAATAAACTATTACAAATACACAATAAACAAGTTGTGCATTCTTGTACTCTTACACAGTATGATCATACACCTGGGGAGACCGCCGTGAGGGATTGCACATTAAAAAAATGTGTATGATCGCACATTAAAAAAAAATTCCAGCAAAATGGCACTGCGTAAAAATACTGATTTCCACAGCAAAATACTGATTTTCAGGTACTAGAATACTGAAATGTTCTGACAAAACTTGGCAGCTCTGCTTAGGCTGTGCACGCTTTTTCTGGTGACAAATCAACCCATTTCCTCTAACATGTTTGCATCATCTTAATCATTAATCAGTCTAAATTACATTCTCTACATATCTACCGTTATGATTTTATGTACTAATTAAAATGTGATTGACAGCATAAGTTCCAATATAAAACTTTGCAAAAAACCCGTAAAATATGGTTCTCTTCAACTCTATTGCAATAGTACCTTTACAAGCACAGTTGCAGTATGTTGTGTGATAAATTACATTTCTTGAAAATCCAGTGATTATATTGATAGGATTCTCAGATCCACAATTATCCTCGTGGCTCAATGTGTCCAGATCGAGGCGTCAGTGGAGTGGGTTGCTGTAATGGAATACTTTATTGTCACATGTGACGGGCACAGTGAAATTCTTTACTTGCACATCCAATGTATAGCAATGTTACAAAATTTTGAGATTTAAAAAATCAAGTCTTTAATTTATCCCATCAGATAAAGCATAAAAAGAAGTTTAATTTGACACCTAATTCACTTTCATATCTTCAGTATTAAAAAAGTTATGGCCATTTTCATACTCGGAAATTGGCATCTTGTTCCCTTTTGTTTTTTAATTGACTTAACACAAAAGCTGTGATCGAGAACATTTAAAAGACCATAACTTTCTTAAAAATTAAGAGAACTGAAAAAAATGTTCAATTATTATAGATTGAAGCATTCTGAAACAAATATGAAACAATCTTACTTAGATGACTTGAAATTAAAGCATATAATTAGTTAGTTACCTAATTGTAGCTAATTACAAAATTCTATTACTAGATCTAAACACCTATTAATTTCTTAAGAATAGATTAACATTTTTAAATAGCCTAAGTGTCCAAATAACATTCACACAAGAATTCACAATATAACATAATTTTTAAATCTCATTGTCATGGGTTTATAGGCCAAATGGAAGGAATTTAATGTTTAATACCTGTAAATTAATGGCCATTTAAATCACCTTGCAAGTGGGGTTTTCTGGAACGCGACCATTTGGAACGTTGAGGTTGCGGTGATTTCAGTCCCCCATATCGGCAGCAAATACACTGCCGGTTCTTCGGGGGGAAAAAAATCACCGTTTCGCAACTTAAAATGTGAATTAAATGCATCTTAAGAAACACTTTTACACATATAAATAAACTACTTTCTTTTGCCTGTCCCCTACATAAAATCCGTCCCCGTTGTCGGCTTCAGAAACTGATTTTAAAATCTGAGAGGCATTGAGAGTGCGGCGCCATGTAGGCACTGCATCTGGTGCTGTTCCAAGTGGCTGAGCATGGAGGTTCGATGGGGTACACTGGCAACATCACCTGGGTGACCCAGTGCCGCTGTCAGGACAACGGGCTTTTACGGCAAAGTTGAGACTACATAGTTAACAACTTGACTTGAATCACACAAAATGGTGCTGGAAACATGGCTGGTGTACTGTCTCAGAGTGATCTACTATTCTTAATACACCTGTACTTAAGTATGATTGTCATAAGGAATAGGAGTAGATTTAGGCCATTCGGCCCATCAAATCTAATCATGGCTGATCCATGGCCCTCATAACCCCATTCTCCTTCCTTCTCCCCATAACCTCTGACACCCGTACTAATCAAGAATTTATCTCTGCCTTGAAAATATCCACTGACATGGCCTCCGCAGCCTTCTGTGGCAAAGATTTCCACAGATCCAACACCCTCTGACAAAATTAATTTCTCCTCATCTCCTTCCAAGAAGAACGTCCTTTCCTTCTGAGGCTATGACCTCTCCCACTAGTGGAAACCAAAGATCTTATATAGATAGTTCACTCGACGAAAAAGCCGTAGTAGGGTCATGGGTAATCTTTAGCACCATTTCCGTAACAGGCTTTCGTCTTCGCACCAGATTCTATAGCGGAGCAAAGATACTAGTGCGGAGACGGAAGCCGGTTATGGAAATATCCTCGTAAAAATTTTCTCAGGAGCATTTTCTTTCTGCCTGTCTGCCTCACAATAAAAAGCAAAAAGATGCCTATATTCCGTCCACAGCGTATGGGGAGTCTGGTCCGGATCAGCACGGCTGGGACGCCAGGGTAAAGTTGCGGGGAGGTTTGCAATGTATTTTTATGTAATGTTGTCCCTTGTCTGGGCCTTGAGTCCGAAATAAAGTTTGTCATTATATATAAAAATCTGGAGAAATATATATGTGTGTGTTATATGATTATATATATCCATATATGTGTGTATGTGTATTTTTTCCTACACAATCTAATCAGTTGTATGGCCGTTGAATAAAATCATCCTTAAGTTATACATCATTTGTTATAGAAGGAACTGCAGATGCTGGAAAATCGAAGGTAGACAAAAGTGCTGGAGAAACTCAGTGGGTGCAGCAGCATCTATGGAGCGAAGGAAATGGGCAATGTTCAGTCTGAAGAAGGGTTTCGGCCCGAAACGTTGCTTATTTCCTTCACTCCATAGATGCTGCTGCACCCGCTGAGTTTCTCCAGCTCTTTTGTCTACATCATTTGTTAATCTTGCTCAAAAAAAAATTATTTTGTTAAATACTTCATTTAGATAATCCCACCATTACAGACAGATCTCATTCCACTCTCTGGCTATTGGTAAGACCAGACCCATTTTATTGTTGAAAAACAATTCCATAGACACAAAAAAACATTAAGGAACATTCCAAGAGTAGAGCAACTGGAATCTTCATATTGCTATTATTTTACCAAATACCTCAGTTTATAACAATGTGAATAGATGAATTACAGAGTGCAAGTTTCAACTCAAACACAGCACATGAGCCATTTAAAAAAAGCATTGAAAAAGAAAATTAACAGAATTATAATTTATTAACATATTAATCATTAACAAAAAATAAGAATTATGAATTAACAGAATTATGAATCTAACCCTATATCACACACACAAACTGTTCCCCCGCAACGCTGATTACACTGCGAGAGAGATAACCACAATCCGGGTCGAGTTTACTGAAATGGCCGTAGAAAAGGCCGACGTTCCGCTCCGTTGCGTACCCCCACCCCCTCTCCCATATCAACTCCTGTTTGTCAGCTATAAAAACCTGGATGCAACATAACTTCCTCAAACTCAACAGCGATAAGACAGAATTCCTCCTCATAGGCTCCAAAGCCACACTCAGCAAAATTGATAACCCCACTCTCACCATCGACGGCACCACTGTCTCCCCATCTCCCCAGGCCCGCAACCTTGGCGTGAGCCTCACATCCGCCATGTCATTAAAACCTCCTTCTTTCATCTCCGCAACATCGCCAAACTCAGACCCTCTCTCACACCTCCCGCTGCTGAAAGACTCATCCATGCCTTCATCTCCTCCCGACTGGACTATTGCAACTCACTTCTCCTTGGCATCAGCTCCACCTACATCAACCGACTCCAACTGGTCCAGAATGCAGCCGCCCGACTCATCACCCACACCAAATCCTGGCATAACATTACTCCAGTCCTCAAACAACTTCACTGGCTTCCCATCTCCCACCGGATCACCTACAAAATCCTTATCCTCACCTACAAAGCCCTCCACCATCTGGCCCCCCCCATATCTCACTGACCTCCTCTCCCCCTACCAACCCTCACGGTCCCTCAGATCCACATCAGCCGGTCTCCTCTCCATCCACAAGTCCAACCTCCGCAGTTTTGAGGACAGAGCCTTCTCCAGGGCAGCTCCCAGGCTCTGGAACTCCCTCCCCCAACTGATCCGCAATTCCGTGTCCCTCACCATCTTCCAGTCCCGCCTCAAGACCCATCTCTTCACCTCTGCCTATCCTTAGCCCCACGTCCCCCTCCCTTTTCATCTGTGCATTAATTGCCTCATATTGTGTTTTGAATTGAATTCTGTCTTTACTTTGTGTACTAGTCATGTCTCTACTATTTATTTCCCTTACATGTTTTTCCTCTACCTGCTAAATTTTTGTAAGGTGTCCTTGAGACTCTTGAAAGGCGCCCATAAATAAAATTTATTATTATTATTATTACACGTCAGCCCATTGGCTTTAGCAGGAGTGGACTATCTTGCCCCGCTATATGATCTTTGGTGGAAACATCCTCTCCACATCCACTCTATCCAAGCCTTTATTCTTATGTGTTTACGTATAGTAGGATTTTTACTGAACTGCATCCGGTGGGCGGCGCGACTTTCGTCAGCAGCGGCCTCTGCAGTCCGTCTGCGTTTTTATTATTTTATGTCTTATGTTTTTATGTAGTTTTTGTTATTTTTGTTGGGGTATGTGTGTGGGGGGGTGGGGGTGGTGTGGGTAACTTTTAAATCTCTCCCTGCACGGGAGACCCGACCTTTTCTTTCTCGGGTCTCCGTTGTCGTTGGGGCTGCAACGAGGAGCGGCCTCCAACAGGAAGACCGGGGGCTCTGGTGCCGACTACTCACCTCACCGTCGCGGAGCTGGCCGAGTCCAGAGCGGGTGGAGCTGTGGTGGACGCTGCTGCGACCCGACCCCCGGAGATTCGGTGGCTGCAACTGCGGGTTTGGCGGGCGGCACCGGGAGCCCGCGGGTCCCTGGAGGGAGACCGCTTTTCAGGGCTTCCGCAACGGCGACTTCTCCCGCCCGAGTTGCGGGGTTGAAGAGCTCCTGGAGCGGGGCCTTACAGCACCGCCCCGCGCGGCTTGGAATGGCTGCGGGACTGCGAGCGCGCGCCGGGGGCTCTAACACCAAGACCCGGTGTGCGGCCTTGCATCACCCGGCGTGGCTTTAATGGCCACGGGACAATTCGCCATCGCCCGCCGGGGGCTTTGACTTTGACTTTGACTCTGACATGGGGGGGGGGGGGGGGGGGGGGGGGGGGGGGGGGGGGGGGGGGGGGGAGAGTGCAGTGGAGAGATAAGTTTTTTTGGCCTTCCATCACAGCAATGTGATGGATGTTTATGTAAATTATGTTGTGTCTTGGGTCTATTTGTATGTAATGTATGGCTGCAGAAACGACATTTCGTTTGGACCTCAAGGGGTCCAAATGACAATAAATTGAATTGTATTGTAAAAAAGCAAAGATCCTATAGCGGATCTTTGCAAAAAAAAGTTCGCAGCGATGTTGTTTTCGCAGTTGTGCACATGCGCAGTGTGCTACACTGACTATGCACATGCGCAGTGTGCTACACTGACTACGCACATGCGCAGTTCCATCTTTCCCCCGCGACTGCGTCACTTGTTCGCTGTTAGATTGCGCGTGCGCGCTGGTTCTTTCTCTCTCGGCGGGCACAGGGATCGGTTGTGGAGGCGGCGGCCGCGATTCTGGTGAGCTTTCCCCGGCCAGGTGTAGCTGAAGCTGAGCTCGAAATATCTTTACCAGGCGGCTGAACATCCCATCGCCGTCCACGTACAACCGCCAGTGGTGTTCTGGTTGTGCGAGTGCGAAGGGGCAAATGGCGGCGGGGCCCGGCGAGGAGGCCCCAGGCGCGCCGGGGTGCGGTGCGTGGTCCCGGCTCTATCTCCGGGAACTGTTCGGGCAAAGACAGCACGATTCAGGGGGGAGGAGCGACGGCGGCAGAGGAGAGGAGAGGGTGTTGGTGGGAATGGGACTGAAGGCGTAGTTTCCGCCGACGTGTCGGGAATCTGCAGCCATGCGGCCTCTGCCTGTGGAGTCCGAGCGTCCCTGATTCAAGTGAAATGTGTTTAATTATCACGTGTACCGACAACGGAACAATTACATTAATTGCAACGGCGTTACTGGCTTGTAAACAGTACACATGACCAATATATAATAAACACATTTAATAAGTTAATAACCACGATACTAATACAGAATAGAAACCTGAAGTCCGTGCGACGAAAGAAGGTCCATCGTCCATAGTTTCGTGTTCAAGAGCCACATGATTGTTCTTGAACTTTAGTCATAGCTTTCTGACTTCCTAGCTTTCCAATGTAAGGAACGAAAAGAGAGTATGGTCAGGGTAGCGTGGGTCCTTATATGGTGGATTGTTGGCACCTGTGCGAACCAGGTGGTTTCCACCACTTTTTGGAATCTCCTTTATTCCTGGTTGTTTGAGTTGCTGAGCCAGGCTGTGATACAACCAATCAATATACTCTCATGTACATCTGTAGAAGTTCAAGAACATTTGTGCTCACGAGTGTTCTTGGTGGAGTTTGAGCTGCTTGTGTAGAGCTTGAATGTCTCTGTGACAGATCCAGCTGATACATTGCATTGTATATTTTAAATTGGTTCCAGGCAGAACTTTTTGGTAGGTTTCTAAGATCTAAACTTATTGGTGTGCCTGAGGTAGTATAAACTTAAGAGGATGGTCGATTTTCTCCCCTGAAGAACATGGGTGAACCAGATAGAGTTTTTGACAACTCAGCAGTTTTTAATGCTCACTATTTCTCAAACTAGTTCCCTCCCATCCCAAATGTTTCAGTTTTAACTAAATTTATATTCCCCAGCTACATTGATGGTTTGAACTCTGGTCTTGAAATTGTTAGTCCAGATTCTCAATTATATCCACTCCATAACTGCTGCATCCAGGACTATATGAAAGATGGCTAAAGGGAAAGCCATTTGTGAACGTTCAGGTTTTCAAGTAATAGAGATTTAATTAAAATTATCAAAATTGCTCATGTCATGGAGCATCTGTGGAGAGAAAGGAATATCTCAGGCAAATTACTTTTATTTGCCCACAGACCCACCATGCAGCTGTTTCTACGAGCTCAAAACACCCACACACTTGATGTAACTGGGGAAGAGACTGTTGGAGAACTTAAGGTACACATTATTCGCTTTTGGTTCACTGAAGTTTTAGATCTTAACTGTTGTCATTGTAAATGGAAACTATTTTCTTTCTGTTGATCACTTACATTGATTCTGTTAGATTTTAGAAATCAGATTTTTCAGAGACACGGGTCTCCTGCCCCCCCCCCTTCGTGCCACCAGACTCAGCATCCCACCATTAGATATACCTTCTAACCACCGCAACTTGATCTCTGGTACATTCCTTGAAACACTTGTTCCGACACCACCTCCCTCACCACGCCCAGGGACCTAAACAGTCTTTCATGTGAGGCAAAGATTCCCTTGCACCTCATTCAAACATATGCTCCCGATGTGGTCTCCTAAATTGGCGAAATTAAAATGCAACCAATTTGTAGAGCACATGCGATCTCTGCAATGGCCATCACAAGCTCTCTGTTAGATGGTCCCTCAACTTCCCATTCCCACATCAATCTGTTAGTCCACCACCTTCTCTGCTGTTAAGGTGAGACCCAGCGGAACCAGAAGAAAAACACCTTGTATTTTGCCTGGGTAGTCTACAACCTAGTGGTGTAAACTTTGAATTTTCCTATTTCAGGTAACCAATGGCCCTTTCACCCTCCTGAAACAGCTCATCTTTTCATCTCCCTGTCATGTCCCCATTGACTAATTTTGTCCCCCTTCCACTTTGTAGTTCTTTCCACATTACCCACACATGTTGTCCCTGGAATTTCCTGGTCCTTGTTCCATTACCCCTAATTGTTCTCATTTTCACCTTCTTTACTTAATATATTTTGCATTTGTTTTTTTGTAACATTCCTCCACCCCTTTTCAACCTTCACCCTCCCCACTTGGCTCCATCTCCCCTTTTTTGGCCTTCCTCCATCTCATCCGCCTCTTCTGAACTCTATCCTTCATTCCTTCCTGTCCACCAATTATCTAATGCCCCTGGCTTGCCAACTCCGTCTCCTCTGTCACAGTCATGATGCAGAGCTTTGACCTTAAGTGTTAACTTTCTACACACATTTGTTCTTGAAGTGATTCAAGTTGATATTTGTTACAAACTTACCTTTTTAAAACTCATCTAGGCCCATATTGAATCTTTGGAAGGCATCTCTTCCGTTGATCAAGTGATCCTGTTGGCTGGCTCTCCCTTGGATGATGATGCTGTTATTGGCCAATGTGGTATCAATGAGCACACTACTCTGGAAGTAGTTGCTCGATTGTTGGGTGGTATGTATTTTACTGACTTGAATTTCGTTATTGCACTTATTGTCTTGCATGTTATAATAATGTGATAGTACGTGTAATTGAATTTTCCAACCGTCGCCTCTATCCTGTTTCTTTCCAATTACCCTTTCCCAACAATGTAGGGCTGAATTTGGGTACAGTATTTGTGTTTGCAGCAGTCATTTACAATGAGATGCCTCAATTTAAAAAAATGTCAGATTCAGATCAGTATATTGTCATAAGCACAATTCCTTGCTTGCATTAAGCTCGTGGATTAAACAGTATACCTGATAATGATAATACAACTAATGATACAATTGTGATAATACTGTAATAATGGAATCGCTGAACGAGGTAGAATTAAGAGTACATGAGTACTCTCCAGGAATGGGATGTACAAGAGGTGATTTGTTCAAGGGTCTGAGAACCGTGTGAAACACATAAACATAAAAAATAGGTGCAGGAGGAGCCCAGTCGGCCCTTCGAGCCAGCACCGCCATTCATTGTGATCATGGCTGATCGTCCGCAATCAATAACCCGTGCCTGCCTTCTCCCCATTTTCCTTGATTCCACTAGCCCCTATAGAAACATAGAAAGTGTGGAAGCAGCTGTTCTGAATGGCAAGGTTGGCCGGCATCGTTGATGTTTAAAGTATTACTGGTGCAATACTCTGAAGATGTTCTGGGTGGAAGGAAGTGATGAGCCTGTGTGGACTGGGCAATCTGTGATGGACACAGGCTCGCTGAAGTTCAGGTGGTCAAGAGGAGCAGTTGCCATGCAAGGCTGAGATGCATCTAGTCAGAATGTGTTCTATGGTGCATCAGAGGACATGGAGAATTTTCGCAGACACTTGTAAAAGTAAATACGCTGATGTGGTTTTTTGATCATTGTGAATGAACCAGGTGTGCCTGCTGGTGATGTGGCTATTTGTCAGTGGCGCATCTACCACTGCTCTGTTGACAACACAGAGTTGTGTTTGGCCTCTCTCCCTGCTTCCTTGGGTCAACAAAGCCTCCTGTATTGCTGGTGTTCAGGGCTAAATTGTTGTTCATCCGGCCGCCAACAGTGGTTTAAAGGTGCAATTGGTGCTGTGTATTTGCCCATGCAGTCTTGCATGTGTAGAGAGTAGAGGAAGAGACTGTGAACACAACCCTAAGGGGCAGCAGAATGGAGGGTGAAGGTGGATGAAATGTGGCCAATTCTATCTGACTAGAGTGTCTGTCAGGAAGCCTGTAGGCTAGTTACAGATGGCACTAAGAGTTTGTTTGGTATTATGGTGTTGAAGACTGAACTGTAGTCAATGAAGAGCATGCTGACATAGGTGTTTTTGTAGTTAAGGTGATAAGAAAGTGAAAATATGGTGGTGTCTTCCAGAGACTTTCCCTACCATTCAATGTGTTCATGGATTATTTACTCCAGGCTTCATCTCTTCTGCACTTGTTCCACATGGCCCTGATATTGGAAAAACATGTCTAGCTACCCCTTCGTTATCTTGAATCATCTGGTTTCCACAATCACCCAGAGTAGAGTATTCCAAATATTCCTAAGAACCTCTGTTTTAAATGTCTGCTCCTAATCCTGAAACTGTTCCCTCATTTGAAAAATATCTTGCTTCTCTCTCCCACCCTCCTGTCATGGGCCCTTAGTGCTTGTGTGTTTCAGTAAGATCGCGTTTCGTTGTTCGAAACTCTGAAAACTAGATATAATTTATTTAGCTGCGTGTAATAGGACAAAGCTCTGGGGTCTCTTTTGGACTGCCTCTAATGCTAGAATATTCACCCTTATGCAAGGAGAGCAAACCCGTGCGCAGTATTCCAGATATGGCCGTTTTCTGCAGTCACAACAGTGTTTTATACTGCAGCCCTCTTTCAGTAAAGATAAATATACAATTTTCTTCCATTTGTGGGTGTGATTATTGTGTGAATAATTTAAACGTCATTAACTAGTTTGAGTGCTTCTTTTTAGCAGTGTATTTACATAGAATTTATGTTGTTTCTCGCTTTCTCCTGTTAGGTAAGGTGCATGGGTCCCTTGCTCGTGCTGGAAAGGTGAAGGGCCAGACGCCAAAGGTAAATTTAATGAATCTTTGGGATCAATGTGTACATTTGGCAGGATGAGGGGGTGCGGTGGAAAGTTAATAACATTGGTTTCATAGTAAGGTTGAGCCTCACTTAAGTTTTGTTAACTTGTGTGGATACCAAGATTTAGAATAGGCTGAGGCAGTTCAGATCTCTTGACACCAAGAGAATTGCAGCCTGCTTAGTTTGTGTGTTATGCATGTAGCCAATTCCTGCCACATCTCAAAAACTTGCAGGTGGGTGGGATTTGGCCACTGAACGTTGCCCTAGTGTATGGGTGAACAGAAATATGTGTGGAGAATAAAAAGGGTTAATGTAGGACATGTGTCAATGGTCGGCATGGACTGACTGTTTCCATGCTGTATTTATGATCTGGTTTTTAAACCTTCCTGGTCATCATTTGCTTATTTGTCCCTTCCAGTTTGGTTATAATGCTGAGTGTTTAGTCAGCTGGTTTTGCACTTCATATATAGTAGTGTATTTTGGTGAGAAGCTGGTCTTTATCTGGAACGGCCTACACTGCCCAGTGTAGCTCAAATGCAACAAGTGGGTTGCTTGTGATAACAAGAAATTTAAAAAATAGTTTGGTAAAATTAAGATTGGAACCCAATATAAAAACTGCCGTTGTTAGAATTGTCTTGAATTTCCACAAGTTAATACAACCAATTATTTATGCAGGTTGCAAAACAAGAAAAGAGGAAAAAGAAGACTGGCCGTGCAAAGAGACGCATGCAGTACAATCGCCGCTTTGTAAATGTTGTGCCGTACTTTGGCAAGAGGAAGGGGCCAAATTCAAACTCTTAAATTTGTTCCTGTCATCTCAAAATCTTTGATAAGAATTGAGTATCCTGCAGACCTGAGAGTACTGGAAATGCTCCCAAAATCCAGAAAGCAAAAGGCGATATTGATCAAATTCTATAGTATGATTAATTAAAAAAATCTTACCACCTTAGTGCTTGTGTGTCCAGCAGTTTTATACATTAGATAGGCATTAGTGTACATTCATAATTTTCAACAGCACAACAGATCTAACATGTCATATCTAACTGTATAAATCCCATTTTAAATATATAATATATATATTTAATATATATATAAATTTAATAATATAAATCCCATATAAAGCTCATAGTCTGTTGTCTTGTAAGCCAAGCTGTTGCAATTCATTATCGTTGACACAGTGGTGCTGGTTTCCAACGGTGACGGACGCATCACACATCTCTGTCCTCCAGTTCCTACTGACTTCCACTGTTAGAAGTATAGGATTTTGGTGTGTCTTACAATGCTTTGTACGACAGTGATCGAAACCTCTACTGAAGTGTGGATGGCCGTTGGCTCGCTAGAAGCTCATCTGCCCTTTGACAGGTCTTGTTTTTGGTCCTGCTGGGGGTCCACAGCCCCCTCCTCACCTGGCAAACCAGGTGGGGGAGCCGTTTTAGTCGCCAACTATCCGACCATGGAGCAGGTAGCATGAGATTACATGGTACCTGTGGTGGGGAGAACTCCCCCCGACCTGACCAGGTTGCAAGAGCTCATTAAGTATTGAAGTACCCACCTCCATGTCCCCATGAGTAATGTTTCAGATTCTAATTACTGTTCTAATTACCCCTTTCTTTAAATCCTCTATTCTAAATTCTAATGTATACCTCTGGCTATAGCCACCAATCCCAAGAAGTAATATAAATACTTTTCTATGTCCCTTGTAATTTAGTACACCATAATCATAGTCATACAGTGTGGAAACAGGCCCTTCAGCCCAACTTGCCCACACCGGCCAACAATGTCCAGCTACACTAGTCCTGCTTGCTTGCGCTTGGTCCATATCCTGACAAACATGTTCTATCCATGTACCAGTCTAACTGTTTCTTAAACAATGGGATAGTCCCAGCCTCAACTACCTCCTCTGGCAACTGGTTCCATACACCCACCATCCTTGTGTGAAAAAGTTACCCCTTGAATTCCTATTAAATCTTTTCACCTTGAACCTATGTCCTCTGGTCCTCGATTCCCCTTCTCTGGGCAAGAGACTGCATCTACCTGATCTATTCCACTTATGATTTTGTACACCTCTATAAGATCCTCCTCATCCTCCTGCGCTCCATCGAATAGAGACCCAGTGTACTAAACCTCTCCCTATAGCTCACACTCTTTAGTCCTGGCAACATCCTCGTAAATCTTTTCTGGGTACTTTCAAGCTTGACAATATCTTTCCTATAACATGGTGCCCAGAACTAAACACAATATTCTAAATGCGGTCTCACCAACGTCTTATACAACTGCAACATGACCTCCCAACTTCTATACTCTGACTGATGAAGGTCAATGTGCCAAAAGCCTTTTTGACCACCTATTCTACCTGCAACTTAACCTTCATGCACCTGTACTCCTGGTTCCCTATGCTCTACAATAACCAGAGGCCTACCATTTACTGTGTAGGTCCTGCCCTTGTTCGACATCCCAAAATGCAACACCTCACACTTCTCTGTATTAAATTCCATCAACCATTCCTCCGCCCACCTGGCCAATCGATTCGGATCCTGCTGCAATCTTTTACAGCCATCTTCACTATCTGCAAAACCACTCACCTTTGTATCAACTCCCTCTCCCCTCTTGATCTCTTGTACTCCAAAGAAATCAAACTAGGTTTATCCAATCCCTGTCTAGCTGAAACACTCCATCCCAGACACCATCCTGATGCTGCCTGACTTGTTTGGTATTTCCACCATTTTTTGTTTTTATTTCAAACGGCCCGCTGAATCTCATCTGAACGTTCTGGTGCAAACACGTCCTCTTGTGTGATGATTGGCACTGTACACAGCACTCTGACTAGTCCAACAACTGTTTTGTATTTATAAAGAGACACAGAGTTACCCGAAACGTCACCCATCCATGTTCTCCAGAGATGCTGCCTAACCTGTTGAGTTACTCCACTTTTTTTTGTAGACTAGAATTTGCAGTTCATGTTTCTAGATATTAACTGTTCTGGATAGTTGTACAATAATCATGTTTTACATTAAGGCCCAAGTATCTGCATCTATTAATCCACCTTGTCTAATTATGTCTTGGACCAAAGTTCCTCCATCACTCAATATATCCTCGTGTTTTAGATTTACATAACCAATGTGGATATTTTTAAGCTTTTCAAACTGAAATAAATCAGATTTTAGCAATAAATTCCATGTGCTATTTCTTTAGTGATTTTATCAGCTCATCACTCATCCTGTAATTGAAGGTTCCCTGTTGACCTACTTAATTACTTTAAAAACAAAAGTAAAACAATTTAGTCAGACAGATTCTTCCTGCAAGCCATGATGACTCCTTTTGCTCCGAGGAATTGTTTTGCAGCCCTTGTTTGTCTGGGCATGGGGATGCAAACTGGAAGAGAGGAGGGGCGTGAGTGGGCCTCACCCTCTTCCAGTTTTCTTTCCCTCTCCCCACAATCAGTCTGAAGTAGGGACCCAAAACGTCACCTATCTATGTTCTCCAGAGATGCTATCTAACCAGCGGAGTTACTCCAGCACTTGGTCTTTTTTTTCCGGAGTTTAGAGATAGTTTGGTTGGGATTCCAATGTTGAAGGTGGAGTGATAGTCAATAGCTATTTATAATAGCTGGTGTCTCCTGTGGACAGTAGGTAAATTCTACTGTCTCATATTACACAGTAGGTAAATTCTAATAGCCTCTCCTCCACCCACAGGTTATATTCCTATTGGGCATCTCCTGTTTTCAGTTCTCATGTATTGTTAGCGACCATTCCTTAAAACTTGCATTGATATGGTCATGATCTCTAAAATTCTCTCCCACTGATACTCCTAACACTTTGCCTGACTACATTCCCCAAAATTAAGTCCAGTACTGCCCGTTCTTCTGTGACTTGTATATTGGATCAAAAAAGCTTTCCTGGGTGCACTTCACAAATTCAACCCTTTAAACCTTTCATACTGAATGAACTCTTAACTTGAAATGTCACCGATCCATGTTCTCCAGAGATGCTGCCTGACCTGCTGAGTTACTCCACCAATTTGTGTCATTTTGGTCTGAGTTAATATTGGGGAAGTTAAAATCCCCTACCATTATTACACATCTCTGTTATGCCAATTTAGAGCTCCTTTATCATCTGCTGACTTGGAGGGTTCCCAGCAAAGTGATTGTCTCCTTTGTTTCTAAGCATAAACTAAATGGCTTTATTTGAAAACCCCCCAAAGCTGGTCTAACCTATGTACCAAAGATCTTAGATCTTATAGCGGAGCAAGATAGGCTACTCCTGCGAAATGCAATGGGCTGACGTGTAGTACGCTATGGAGGGGATCATGGGCATTTTTCCCCGCCCATTTTAGTAACCTGAGCCTACCTGACCCGACCCGACTCGCAGTGTAATCAATGTCGCGGGGCAACAGTTTGTGTGGGTTAGATTCATAAATCTGTCAGTTCATACTTCTTGTCAACAATAAAATTTGACTCTGGTAATTGTCTTTTTTAATGTTTTTTAAATCATTTCTTTTTAAATGGCTCACAAGCAGTGTTTGAGTTGATTTTGTAGTAACCGGAACCGACCCGACTCGCAGGGTAATTGACATTGCGGGGGAACTTTTGTGTGTGATATAGGGTTAGATTCAGAATTCTGTTAGTTCATAATTCTGTTAATTCTTGTTAAAGAATAAAATGTTTATAAACACACATACATGAAAATTATATAAATGTATATAATCATATAACACACACAATTATATTTCTTCTGATCCAATAATGAACTTTATTTCAGACTAGACAAGGGACATTAAATAAGAAACATTGTAAATAAGAAACATTGTAAACCTCCCCGCAACTTCACACACACTAGGCCTTATCCCCCCCGGCACTCCCTCGCCTGCCCCCTCACTACAATGTCTCCCCCCCCCTCCTATGCCCCTCTCCCCGCTCTCCCTCTGACCCCACACTCCCTCTCCTCGCTGCCCCGGACCCCACACTCCCTCTCCTCGCTGCCCCGGGCCGCGCACTCCCTCTTCCGCTGCGGATCCAATCTTTGGCCGGAAGCAGGTGGCGGGGGCAGGTTGCTAAAATGAGTCATATAATCACCCATGAATCCGCCCATGAGCGCACTACACGTTTGCGTGAGAGTAACCCATCTTGCTTCGCTATAAGATCTTTGCTATGTACTGCAGTAATGTAACCCTTGGTTTATTCATTTCATTTAGAACTGGTGAACTATTACGGACCAACTCTGGCTCTTTTTTTTGAGTAATAATATCAGTTCAATTTCCACCTGCTTTTTCACAGTAGTCAATAGACAATAGGTGCAGGAGTAGGCCATTCGGCCCTTCGATGGCTGATCATCCCCAATCAGTACCCCATTCCTGCCTTCTCCCCATATCCCCTGACTCCGCTATTTTTAAGAGCCCTATCTAGCTCTCTCTTGAAAGGATCCAGAGAACCTGCCTCCACCGCCCTCTGAGGCAGAGAATTCCACAGACTCACCACTCTGTGAGAAAAAGTGTTTCCTCGTCTCCGTTCTAAATGGCTTCCTCCTTATTCTTAAACTGTGGCCCCTGGTTCAGGACTCCCCCAACATAGGGAACATGTTTCCTGCCTCTAGCGTGTCCAAACCCTTAACAGTCTTATATGCTTCAGAGATTCCCTCTCATCCTTCTAAACTCCAGAGTGTACAAGCCCAGCTGCTCCATTCTCTCAGCATTTGACAGTCTCGCCATCCCGGGAATTAACCTTGTAAACCTACGCTGCACTCCCTCAATAGCAAGAATGTCCTTCCTCAAATTAGGGTACCAAAACTGCACACATAGTCAACACATTTTCAAGTGTGCACCAGCCCAACGCCTCCACACTGACTAAGATGCCTCATGTAAGTTGGTCCTATTTGGCCCATTTCTCTCAAAACCTTTCCCATCTGTCCAGATGTCTTAAATGCTGTTCCTGTGTTTTCCTCAACTATTCCCCCCAGCATATATTGACAAAAAAAAAATCTGTCACTTTCTCATATCTTTCCCTTCACACCACAAATCTATGCCAGTCATTGCAGAAAATTGCCATAATGTGCAGAGTGAAATCGTGTAGGCGTTATTTGCAGAGCTTGGAAAGTTGTTCCTCAGTAGCATCTCCAAGAATAATAACTGCTAGTTTATCACAAGTGCTCTGCATGACTCAGCATAGAGATGGAAGAAGAGATGGGCTAAAGATCTTTGAAAGGTCTTTAATGTAGAATCATTAATGCGGCGAGAGATTAAACCAGCAAGTTGTGGAGAAACATAGAAAATAGGTGCAGGAGTAGGCCATTCGGCCCTTCGAGCCTGCACCGCCATTCAATATGATCATGGCTGATCATCGAACTCAGTATCCTGTACCTGCCTTCTCTCCATACCCCCTGATCCCTTTAGCCACAAGGGCCACATCTAACTCCCTCTTAAATATAGCCAATGAACTGGCCTCAACTACATTCTGTGGCAGAGAGTTCCAGAGATTCACCACTCTGTGTAAAATATGTTTTTGTCATCTTAGTCCTAAAAGATTTCCCCTTTATCCTTAAACTGTGACCCCTTGTTCTGGACTTCCCCAACATCAGGAACATACTTCCTGCATCTAGCCTTCTAACCCCTTAAGAATTTTGTACGTTTCTATAAGATCCCCCTCAATCTTCTAAATTCTAGCGAGTAATAATCAGATGGATCAGATCAGGGAGAAATACAATCTAAAAATTACAGCAGACGTGTGTGTATATAGTACAATAAAGTACATTCCTGTTATTGCTGGGGTCTAAAAAGTGGATTTTAAGTGATGTGCAAAAGTATCAAGGGAATACAAGGACAAGCTCTATCCAGTGAGTTCTCATTTGCAATGTATTGCTTAGAAAAATCTAGAAACAAATTGAGTCATTTCAATATGGGAAATGAAAGCAAGTAGAGTGTTCTTGTGGAGAACTGGCATGAGCTGAATAGCCTCCTTTGCACTATTATGATTGTTATTCACTCTCCGTCCTTAGATATATTTTCCTCCCATGGCATTGGATACAAATTAGACAAATATATTGCCTAAATTTAGGTATTACAACCAATCATAATGTTGATGCGAGACATCTATCTTGGTGGGCAACCTTGCAATTGTATAACAGGTTCTCCGGTGAGAACACCACACAATGTTTTTTTTAATCAATAAGATTCACAAGTAATATCTGCAGTGGTTCCAAAACAGATTTGTTTTGACAATTTTTATTTTGGCTCAAGCATCACTATGATCTGCAATACAAGAATTTAGCAAATCAAAAAGATTACCAATTATCTTTCGTCAATAGCATGGTTATGAAATCATTTTCAGTAAGGCTTTGTACAAATTCACAATTTTGTCCACAAGATAAACATTCAATTATCTTGTTTTATGGAGATCTTTTTTGAGCAATATTGGGACGGATTTAAAGCACGAACTTGATGTTGTAGTTGGTTAATCAATATCCGCGAGCTCAACTTCAAAAATGAGTTTAGCATTTGGTGGAATTCTGTTAAAGGAGTTAAGGAGAATCAGTTCCACAAAATTCAAAACTTCTCAAATCTACAAGTAGTGGAAACAAAGAACAGTCAATGTGGGTTAGTACACAAAATGGACACAAAGAACTGGAGTTGCTCAGCGGGTCAGGCAGCATCCCTGGAGAACATGGATAGATGACATTTCAGGTCGAGACCCTTCTTCAGACTGATTATAGGGGAGAGGCAGGACCTGCGTGGCAGGTTATAGGTCAACACAGACGAGAGGGGGGTTTTGATAGGCAGCTAATTAGTATAAAGGCCAAAGATAAGCTAGGAAGGTGGAAGAAAGGTTTGAAATTGCCAATTTCCTCCCTCTGGCTTTACAATCCCCGATTCTTCAAATTTGTCTCACAGCCACCTTCCTTCCTTTCTTATCTTTGTTTCAACCAGCTGCCTATCAAAACCCTCCTCTCTCGCCTGTGTCGATCTGCCACACAGGTCCTGCCTCTCCCTTTTTCCAGCTTTCATCTGCTCCCGTACAGTCAGTCTGAAGAAGGGTCTCAAATCAAGACGTCGCCTATCCATGTACTCCAGGGATGCTGCCTGACCCAGAGATACTTCAGCACTTTGTGTCCTTCACAAATCTACAAAAGTTATTAACCTCAAATGCCTTGGATCTACCATTTAATATTCAAGCAATAGATTTATTTAAATGTTATTTAATTTTAAAAATATAGTAGTACACTGCATCTCTTCTACGAACGTTAATTCTACTTAGAAAACTTACATGGTGCACAATGTACTGTTAATTGTTTTAACATTTATATTTTGTTGAAATTACACATTCTTTGTATAAGTACTGTGGACCTGCTTCGTTTCATCTGCAATATTAAGATTTTCACACGGCTATCACAGAGAAAAGGATACTTGGCTTCTGGGTGCCCTTTCTTACCGTATCCCCAATCAGATTCAATATGTAGGCGGGCTTTTTCTCCTTTACTCATGGTCAGGAGTGCTTCATCCCACTGTGGAGAGAAAAGTCTTTGACTCAACACTAAACAGTAGGTTAAAAAAATTAGATGTTCAAAACAATTGTCCCATAGGCCTAACTTGATAATGATACTTGTCAACCCATCCCACAGAGACCTAGATTCATCATTAAACTTTGTTGCGTTGCTGATATCAGTCAAATTAGCTTGTTACAACTAGTGTCATTACTTTTGGTATTGGATTTGAAATGACACTAAAAATTCCTGCTTTTAATCTTGCAGTAAATGCAAGTGTTTGACCATTGTATGGCTGCAAGATTGTTGTTTTTTCCGTTGTTAACTTGTGCATTCTTTCAATTTTAAATTAAATCAAGTGTGTTCTTACCCCTCGGATAACTTTTCCAACTCCTACTTTAAAGCTCAAAGGCTTTGCTGCCTTTTTCTTTTTTGAACCTGTTAAAAAGAAAGCCAGGATGTAGAAACAAAGGATTGCAGATGTTGGTTTATACCAAAGATAGACAAAGTGTTGGAGTAACTCAGCGGATCAGTCAGCTCTGTGGAAAATAGGGAAGGGTCCCAACCTGAAACATCACCCATCCTTTTTCTCCACAGATGCTGCTTGACCTGTTGAACTACTCTGGCATATTGTGTCTAAAAGAAAGCCCAGTCATGATATGAAGATATTTTATGTATGTTATACATCGGTACCTCAAGGGGCGACAATTCCTCTTGAGTTCTCTAGTTCAAATACTCAACACCACGTACCTTCCAGCACTTTAAAACCATGAGCTTTAAGACATCAACTTGGGCTACATTCTGGGAACCCATCACACTACCATCTGCTGGCACTCCAACAGCAATACAATATTCAGGACTCGATGTGGAGAAGTTGCCTGTGAAGAAAGATGCTGGGACAAGTAGTGGGACCACTCAGCATGAGAGGACCCCGGCTGGGATGGCGAATTCAGTTTATTGCCATAAAGAAGAAACCTTTGGAAGCAAATACTATGCTTGAGGACATAGCTTTCAGATGAAGGGCAGAGTTTAAAGGAGATGTACGAGGCAAGTTTTTTTCTACACAGAGGGTGGCGAGTACCTGGAACACGCTGCCGTGTTGAAGCTGATATGGTCGTGCATTGAAGGGACTTTTGGATATGCACGGAATAGGATGATATGGATCACATGCAGTTGGTCTTCGAATCATGTTTGGCACAGACATTGTGGGCTATAGGCCCTGTTCTTGTGCTGTAGTATGGTTTTATGTTTAACAACAGTCAGCTTGTGCAGCAAGTGTTGGCCTAGTAATACTAATATTCTGTGAACAAATATTTGTTCACAGAACAAATGTGAACAATTATTTGTTCTGTGAACAAATAAACCTTGGTGCAAGAGGCAATAGCACATCTTACATATTGCTCATAACGCAAAATGGCAAAATGTTTTGTTCCATAGGCTGCTTACCGGAAGCAACGTTTGAGTCAAACACAGTCCCGTCTTCTAACGTTCCAGTATACCAACAGTGAACAGTGTCACCCTTCTTGGGAAAGTTGATTTTGTCACCTTTTTGTACCATGGTTTTGGTATATTTTGGTGGTTCCTGTAATTGATGACAGGGCAATGTAACAGCTACTGTAATAGAATCTCAATATTCAGATCTATTATTTCAAACATGCAAAATTGTGATTAAATTAATCTTTACCTAAAGTCCAAACATTACACCATGACAGCTTAAAATATTGCCTGCAGATCAGCACAATCACCAAGAAAGTTTCAGCAGAGGGGTCCAACATCCTGCAGGAGGAGCATACCAGTGCCCTAGCTGCCAACCCGACGACTAAAAGAGGAACTGTCGAGAAAAATAAATTACCGTATCTAACTTTTTACCTCCACGCTCAGCCTCCTCACTGATGTCTATTGAGCCAAAGCGTCAACACTCAGTCTCAAACACGACTTTACCTCAAGCCAAACCACTCCCAGAATGGCTCCTCCCGAACAGCTGCACCACTAGTGCCTGCCTTCCTTTTATTCATCACTCCCCAGACACCAACAGTTGCTTTTTAAATCTCCGGTGTTGCTGCTCCTCTCAGCTGCTCACTTGCTGCCAAAATTGTTCTACTTAACTTAGTTCTGCGGAACTATACAATGTCACGTTGAACGAGTGATTCCAATAAATGAAATTAGACACTCGGACCTTAAATATTTGTATTAATTCATTCATGCATTTTAATAAGTTCATCAATTTTCTAAAACAATACAGATTTCACATACTAACCTCATTTACAGTCACTTCAGCTTTTTTCTCCTTCACTTTGTCCTGTGCAGCCTCCAACTTCACTTCTTTAAACTGCTGGGTGACATTCTCTGCACATTCTGTGCCTTTAAATCTCTGCAAGTCAAAGAACACAAAGGTGTTTATTTCAGATGAAAAATATAACCAATAACCATATAAAAATATAACCAGGCAAGCTGTCTCAGCAGTGCTTCCACACCTCAACAAAATATTTCCTGAAATAGAATCCCAAATTACCTGGAATTTGATGGTATACCCTGAAATTTTCAAAAATGCTTCCTGCGTTCTATTTGTTGTTGGGTTTTTTCCATGGACACACGTTAGCAACACAAAGAAGAACAAGGCAAAACAGATCTACGTAACTACACCGTATCTGTCTGATTCTGTTCCTCATTTGTACAGTGTTATACAAGGCAGCTTTCGTTGCCTCCAACAACTTTCGTTGTCTTAGTTTTTTCAACCTGCTCTCATGTGTGATGTCTCATGCTCTCAGTCTCTGCTCTCTCCCTCCCTTCGTCCCTCTCTCTCTCTCCCCCCCTCCATCCCAGGGTAAAAATCCTGTGGGGGGGGGGGGGAAAGACAGAGGGGACACACATTTCCACCCCCCCCCCCCCCGCTTTGAGAGGTGGACGATTTCCCCCCCCCCCCATGTTTTGTAATCCGGACTTTATCAGCCGCTTTCTAAGGGCTGAATCGGCCCATTCGCGGGGCCTTTCAGCGCCTGAGAATCAAACTGCTGCATCGAGGCGATCAAGGCTCCCGACGTTGAAGCCCCCACCGGCTGATAAAAGACCACATGAACGTGCCGATTCAAGCCCCACGATTCGGGGCGGACTAAGCTGCTGTTGCTGGAGTTCGGAGTCGGTCACCAACCAGGTCAGCTCCCGATGTTACGTCCACAGGGCCCAGGGCCGAAGCCTCGTGTATGTGTGCATGTGCACGAGCAGCCGCCACGAAATTGTGTCCCTCGCATGTTCTGATGCCGATTTCCGTGCCTGCTCCCTCACCCTTTCTCTCTATCTCCCCCCTTCCTTTTTTCTCTCCCTCCTACTCTTATTCCCTCCCTCTGTCTCTACCCCCCCTCCCACTCTCCACCTCTCCCCCTTGAGCCCACCCACTGTTCTGTAAAATCAAGGCCAATCCCAATGTAACTGCAATTTTCAAAAATGCTTCCTGCGTTCTATTTGTTGTTGGGTTTTTTCATGGACACACGTTAACAACACAAAGAAGAACAAGGCAAAACAGATCTATGTAACTACACCGTATCTGTCTGATTCTGTTCCTCATTTGGTAACTTTTCACCAAAGGCTTATCCAGAATTCTACCACTGCCTGAAAAATAATCAAAGGCTTAATTTTCACTGAGAAAGAGAATTCCAAAGACTCATTGTTATACGAGAATTTTCCCGAACAGTCTGTGACCCATAGCGTTGTGGCCATAGCGCTATGTTTGAAGCCCATAGCGTAGCAGCCGGTAGCGCTATATTTAGAACCCATAAAGCTGCAGCCGACAGCTCTTCATTTAAATTCTACGCGTTAAACTTACGCTGCTCTGTTTAAACCTTTGAGCGCCAAACCGGCAGTGCTGTGTGTATTACCCTTTAACACCCCTTCGCGGGCCGGATGCGAAAATTTCCCGAAATTATTCTATTTCCCTAAAATTACCCGAAGACAACCAGAATTTCCTTCAAAGTGGAAACACTGTGTCTCAGAAACATGACACAATTTCTTTTTGCTAGAGTTTTTCTAGGAATAAATGAAGAGGGGTTGTAAATGATAGGACCATTACAATTTGCATACCGTCTGAACAGATCCACGAACAATGCGGTCTCCCAGGTTTTGCCCACCGCTCTCTCTCATCTTGACAGCCAGAAGGGGGGCTACGTGAGGATGCTGTTCATAGACTTCAGTTCAGCCTTCAACACGATAGTCCCCACCAGACTGGCCGAGAAACTACTGGAATTAGGGCTCAATACCCCCTTGTGTGCCTGGGCCCTGGACTTTCTCACCGCCATGCCCTAGATGGGAGGGAATACATCGAAGTCCCTCATCCTGAGCACAGGATTCCCCCAGGGTTGCATCCTCAGCCCCCTATTGTACTCCCTGTACACACATGACTGTGTGGCTAGGTTCAGCTCCAACTCGATAATCAAGTTTGCTGATGACTGTGGTGGTGGGCCTGATCTCAGACAATGATGAGAAGGCTTACTGGGAGGAGGTGGCTGATCTGGCACTCCGGTGTCAGGACAACAGCATCCTCTTGAACATCAAAAAAACAAAGGAGCTGATCGTGGACTTTAGGAGGGCACATCATCCGAGGACGTACACACCATTGAGGATAAATGGGGATACTGTCGATAGGGCGAGCTGTTTTAAATACCTGGGAGTCGACATCTCTGAGGATATCACATGGACATCACACGCTGCAGCACTCGTAAGGCAAGGCAGCGCCTTTACCACCTCAGGCAATTGAGGAAATTCAGAGTGTCTCCGAGGATCCTCCAGTGCTTCTACTCAGCGGCTGTGGAAAGCATCTTGTCCGGAAATATCACAATCTGGTTTGGGAATTGCTCTGCCCAGGACAAGAAGGCTCTGCAGAGAGTAGTGCGTTTGGCCGAAAGCACTATGGGAACTTCACTCGCCCCTCTGCAGGAACTATACATCAGGAGGTGCAACTCCAGAGCCAATAAGATCATGGGAGACCCCTTCCACCCATGCAACGGACTGTTCCAGCTGCTACGGTCAGGCAAACGCCTCCGTTGCCATGCTGTGAGAACGGAGAGGTTGAGAAGGAGTTTCTTCCCAGAGGCCATTAGGACTGTAAACTCCTATCTCACCAGGGACTAACTTTACTGTACCATTCTACAGTTTTTTAGTTTTTTAATTGCTGGTTTTTCTTTAAATTGATGGTTTTTTTTCCCTTTTTCCTTCCTCCCACAATATTTAATATGTAAAAGAATATGTGATTCTGTTCCATTCTGTTTGTTGTTTGTTTGTTTGTTTGTTTTTTTTCACAAAGTCCGCGAGCATTGCCACTTTTCATTTCACTGCACATCTTGTATGTGTATGTGTATGTGACGAATTAACTTGACATTATACTAGTACAGAGATGTTTCTTAGGTGACCACATAGAAGCTTCATGATGAAAGGTTCGAATCATTGAAAAAAAGTCTATCTCCCATGATGGAGACGGTGACATCAAGAAAGGGGAGGGGGGGATGTCAGAGATGGTACAAGTGAATTTGAGTGTAGGATCAAAATTGATGGTGAGGTTCACGAGTTCTGCATGGGTGCAGGAGGTAGCACCAATGCAGTCTTATACCTTGTATAATAGTCAAGTACAGTACAACATCAATCTCATGGGGAATAAGCATATCAACCATTACATTTCATGCATCCAAATTAACCTTTTCTTACGTTTGCAAACTAGAAATTCAGGCTTTTTGATCAAAATCTTAAATGGTTGAATTAATAAATAAAGTGGACCAAGTGTTCAAAAATAGCTTTTTACCTTAGTTTCATAAAGTTGACTGTAGGCAGTTATTAGCTTTTCCTTTTTTGCAGTCTTTGCAACATTCTTGATATTTCCCATTAACTTATGTTCACCGAGAAACTACGTGAAACAAGAGACAACGTCAATAGTTTTCTCAAAAGAAGCATAGTTAATGTTTGCACATGGTTCGTATTCTTGCATGGTAAAATAAGCTAAATTATATTATTTTCAATGCATAAAATTGGCAAAATTACCTTTGCATTGAAAATAATAAATCTGCCATAATATTCGGTAAGTTTACAACACCACACGTGCAATGTTTTAAGACTGGGTCCGAGCATGGATAAGTTTGGAAGTGATTGGAGCTCAGCAGCTGGTTCTGCTGCAGCTCGCAGGACAAGGCCAGAATACCAGCGCGTCCAGGGTCCGGCTCTGCTGCTCCAGCCGCCGCCGCTCCCACTCACCGTCTCCGAGGCGTTCTCCTGCAGAAACTGGATGATGTCCTTCTTGGCCACCTCCTCGCCCCGCAGCTGCTCGTCGCTCCACTGCCTCGCTGGCTCCGCGGCCATGTCCGTGTAGCAGGCCGCCTGCCTCGTTCTGTTCTGCCCAAAGATCCGCTCTAAGAGCTTTGGTTCTGCCGGCCCATCAGGCCGCCGCCCAGTGGCCACAGGCAGTAGCGCCGCCGCCACCGCCTACATCTTGGAGCGGCCTGTCCCCGCTCCCCTCACACATGGAGCGGCCTGTCCCCCCTCCCCACACCGAGAGCAGCCTCTCCCCGCTCCGAGAGCAGCCTCTCTCCGATCCTCACCCCGAGAGCAGGTTCCCCCACACTGCGAATGACCTCCTTCCCCCCCACACCTCTTCCCACCGCTCGGAATGCACTGCTGTTGAGTGGAAACATATTGTAACCAATGGTGTTAGAACAACAACAATGTCTGAGAATTTTAATTTGGATGCGGTGAAACATAGTGCCACTCTGGAAGTCCACAGGTTGGTAAAATCATGTCCCCTTCAAGTAGCCCTTGGTTTCCCTCCCTCCCCCACCCTAGTTCTCCGACTTTCACTGTCCTGATTATTTTTTACTGATTGTATGTCTCCTTGTCACCTTCCCCTCAGCTAACAATGAACCATTCTACATTTCCTTGACCATAGTCTACTTTGATGTGAAGATGGAAACAGGTTTAAACCAGCACCTGCAGTGCCTTCCTATACATTTCATCTGCTTTGATCTGTCATTCTCACACCATACTCTTCCATATCTCTAGTCTCCCTCTCCCCTGATTTCCAGTCTGAAGAAGGGTCTCGACCCGAAACGTCATCTATTTCTTCACTCCTGTCTGGCTGAGTTACTCCTGCATTTTGTGTCTATCCCCTTTCTTGAAGATGGTCACAATCACAGAATCTCTGGGGTCCCCTGATAAATCCTCCTATGGACGATCAGATCGAGAATTCATGAATGAAGCTCTTCACTGGAGATATTGTTTCTTTCAGGCATTATTATTCTTGTCAGTCAATAGTAACAGCAAAATGTAGAAATAAAGAATTGCAGATGCAGGATTATACCAAAGATAGACACAAAGTGCTGGCATAGGGTCCTGACCTGAAATGTCACCCAATCTTTTTCTCCAGAGATGTTGTTTGATCCGCTGAGTTACACCAGTAACTGTAGCAGCAAGTCTGACTGGAGTAGGTTGTTCTAAGATGGGGGGGGGTCAAGGGATCTCATGTTGAGTAGCAATTATGGTTGACAAGGTATTGGAAGTGTTCTTTCAATCGGACATTTACCCACTTGGTTGTCTGTGGAATGTGACCTTAGGTGTTTGAGCTGTAGATGGCCTTGACAGTGCTGATAAACCAAGGCATAGCTAGAAATGAGTTGACGAGCCTCCTGTGCTCTCCATCTATGCTTTGGGTTATGTTTTTGTCTGCTGGGCCTCAGCTTTCAGGAACTGGCAATGCTGTTTCTTATACCCTCTGGAATTGTAGAGCTTCCAATGCAAGAATGCTTTACATTTACATTCCTTCCTGGGATAAATTAAGTTCTATTGTGTTGTATTTAAGGCGGGAGGAGGGGGAAGTGGGGGGAGAGAGGGGGGGGGGGGAAGAGAGGGGGGGGGGGAAGAGAGGGGGGGGGGGGGGAGAGAGGGGAGGGGGGGGGGAGAGAGGGGAGGGGGGGGGAGAGAGGGGAGGTGGAGAGGTGGGGGGGGGGGGGGGGGGAGAAGGGAGGGGGAGGAAGGGGGTGAGAAGGGAAGGGGAAAGAAGGGAGGGAGGAGAGGGGTACGGCCACCCAGCAGCCGTCAGCCTCAGCTCCTTGGCCTCGCATCCTCGGTGCATCCTCTCTGTACCCCCGGAGCCAGCCGGTGATCTCTGGGTCGTCACAGAGGACCGATTCCCGAACGCTTCAGACCCCAAGTACAGGGAGAGGGAGGGGGAGGGGGGAGGGGGGGGGGGGGGTGAAGTCGGTGGGCGGGCAGCGTGGTCCCGAGCAAAGATCATAGGGTCCCGAGTGAGCCTGCGGGCCGACTGCGAACAGTTCAGGCCGCCGCCGAAGCGCGAGCGGACTTGATGTCACTAAGTACGCTCGCGCCACGCCTCCCGCAGCTGGACTCCCACAGAAGAAGTCCGCTCGCGTTGGGCGCGGGGAGGGGATGGGTGGGGTGATTTAGCAACAGATGTTTAATCCAGAGCCCGGCCGGGGGTGGGGAGGGACACGAGGAGGGACACGGAATGGGACACAGAGAAAGAATAAAATTCAATGGTATGCAAAAAAGAAATAAACAATGCTTTAATCCACAGCGGGGGGCAGGGCTAGGAGGCAGGTGGGCCTTGATCAAAGATCTTATACGCTATAAGATCTTTGGCCTTGATTGGTGAGCATGTGGGGTTTGTGACATAGCAGCTGGCAAGCGGCGATTATATTTAAAAAAGTGAGTTTTGTGAAAACCTTTATTCAAAATCTGGGGAAATAATTGACCAAATTTAGAGAGGAGTGCATTTATGAAATCGTTATGACTATGTCCACTGACCATCTCACCTTTTAATGTAACAACATACAATTATATCATAGACTAGACTAAGTGGGACCCGTTGGGTCCCGTTAACATGGGAGGCCTGGTCCGCTCCCCAACGCCATATTCCACCACTCACCCGTTCCCCCAACAAAACTCGTTCTCCCGATGCAATATTCCACCACTCACCCATAGCCCCCAACTGCGCAGGCGCAGCTCATCTCCCCTCATCCCCCAGCACTCCCTCCCCCTCCTCTTCATCCTCCCTCTTCTTTCCCCTCTTCTCCTCCCCTCCCAAATCCCTCCCTCACCTCTCCCTCCCTCTCCTTTCCCCTACCCTCAGTCATTCCCTCCCTTCACAACTTCTCTCCCCTCCCTACCCCCCACCTATACCTCTATTTCCCCCCCCCCAATCTCCCCCACTCTTCACCTCCCCCTATTTCCCCTCATTCCCCTCCCCCCTCTTCCTCCTCACCTCCCCAGGTATTCCCCACTCCCTACCTCCCCCCCTCCTCTCCCTCTTTCCCCACTCTCCCTCCTCACCTCCCCCCTTTCTCTGCCTACCCCCTCCTCTCCCTCACCCCCCCCCCCCCACTCTCCCTCCTCACCTCCCCAGGATTTCGAGGTTGCCACTCCTTTCCCTCCTTGCGCGGCAAAGCAGCGGCTGCTGGGCCGTAGGCTGTGGCTGCGGGGAAGCAATGCTGCGAGTCGTGGTGAAGCCGGGCAGCAGGGAAACCGGGCCATGCCAGCTGTGGCCGGCCGCTTCCGGCCAACTGGCTGTGGCTGTGCAACGCTTGGCAACGCCGGGCGAGGCGGACGCCTCCAGTGAAGGACAGCGGATGCGGCCAATCAGTGCGGAGACGGGAGAGGAGACCAATCTGCGTGGTGGCAACTGACAGCAATCTGCGCATGCGCGGTTTTTACAATTTTAACCTTAATAACTTTTACAATATACCATCGATCAGAACGAAACTTGTCGCACTCGCAGCACACGAGAACGGTGAGTTAGCTGCCGAAAAATTGTAGTGCTATCGCGTATTGTTTTTGCGCAAATAGAAAAACCCCGCAAACCAGAAGAGCACAAGATCAGAGTTTTAGTTATGCAATAGAAGATAGAAGGTGAAAGGGCGAGTTATTAGAAGCATTCAAATTCAATATGTTTTATAGAGTAAATAAAGGGAATTTGTTTCCAGTAGCAGAAAGGCTCTTAACCAAAGGAAATATATATAATTGCAACCGAGCCAGCAGGAAAAGTTTAAAAAAAATATATATGTATGGCAACACAGACAGTATAAGGGTGTCGGAAACAGATTCAATAGTGTGGTATAGCTGTATTTTAGGAAAGATTATACACTGTGTGTGCGATATACTGACATCATTGTATATGTGATGTAAATACATATGGGATTTAATTGTTTGCCTTCAATAAAGGGTTACACATGTTCTGAAGCACCATCTTCTTGAGTTTATTTAATGCAGTATTCACCATGTCCATAACAATATCATACAAACCACTGATGATGCACAACAGCTGATAACAAGGTAAAGCAAATAGAGATGCATATCAGGACCACAGAAAATATAGCACACTTTAATGAAACTCTTTGAATAATCTGAACTGATGGCACTGAATACTGAAACCTCCACAGCTGCAGATGAGACATTTCTGGCACATAACACTTTTAATAACTATTGGTGCACAATCAGACAGTGGTAATCAAAAGGCTGTGGTTGTTATTAAAGACTGAGAGATGCCCAAACCAAGAAAGCACAGGTGAATTAAACACGGTGTAGAGAAGTCTTAAGCATAGTAGTGCTCTGTGAAGGCAGAAAATGAGACAGAATAGTTCCTCATATCAATGGGATATGTAGGCAACCAAGGAGTTGAATGTCATAGTCTTTCGCAGCACATGTAGATAGAATGGAAATGTGTTTTCTAGCAAATGCTGTATTGGAACTAGGAGATCATATTGAAAATGTACAGACACAGAATGTTTTATAAGACGGCTGTCATATTGACAGATTGGCTTTGAGATCTATTATACTCATTAATTATAGGAAGTATATACAGGTGGCAGTAAATGCATAATTCACATGACTAAACCTTCATTTTGAGGATGTGAATGACCTAAAATCTTGAGACAGATGCAATAGCAGACATCCAGTTCCTTTACAGTGTTAATACATGTATGCCAGAAAAAAAGGCGTTACGTATATCAATGACATAAATCCAAACCAATAAAGCTTACATGGATGAATGTTAAATTGTAGAATTTTGAGGAATGTAAATGTGTGCATGTACATGCTACATAGGCCACCACATTGGCAAGGAAGAAAAAGTACTGTAATGGGCCTGTCCCACAGGCGATTTTTTCAGGCGATTGTCAAGTTGCCGGCAGTCGTCTGTAAAACCGGCGGCTGGAAAGGCAAGAATCAGAGTGGAACACACACACACACACACACATGGCTTCCTTCACCAGCCTGTTATGCAGGCAGGGGACAGGACATGCGGGGGGAGCGCTGTCTGAGTGAAATTCACACGGTACAAAGCCAATGTGATACAGACACACACCGCAATGAACTGGAAGGTTGCCGCTGTAATTAAGACGGTGAAAGCACAGTGTACGGGAAAGGGTCACGTAGGTCCTTTAAAAGAGTGGGGGAGAGGGGGGAGAAAACTTTTACGAAGCCATTGATACATGGCTGTGGAGCTCAGTGGACATTAACATTACCGGTCGGTTATCCTTGGTTCTGAAAACTACTGCTTACGTTTTTTTTCCCCAATGAGCCAATGAAATTCACCGGTCAGCACCGGCTATAACCTATGAGAACCTTCGACCTCCTGGCAACCCACTAGGACGTCCTGGCGACCCACCTACGGCACAAGAATTCTCGCTACTCTCCATGGCGGCTTCATTCTGGTCGCCACTAATTTTTCAACATGTTGAAAATTTGCAGTGACCATAATGAGTACGCGACTAGTTCCGAGAATGCGGGAACTTCTCACGACCATGAAGGCGACTACCCGGCAACCACCCACGAACATGTGGCGACCGCATAGTCTCCTGCAGTCAACTAAAACGGGCCTGTCCCATTAAAACGTGGGACAGGCCCATTAGGCACGTTTGGTAGTTGATAAGACAAATGTAGGCTAAGGTATCTCCTGCACTGTAACTGTTGATTTTTTCATAATTAGGCACAATTTTATGATGTTTACCAGCATCCATCCTTGCCACAATGCAGCTTCTCTTTCACAAGTGCAGTCAAGCAGGGACAATAAGCAAATGCTCAAATTATGAGCAGCCAGAACAAAGTTTGCGCAGGAGCCTGTATGTCATTCAATAAGATCATATAGCCCCCTAAGATAAGATTACAGATGATTTTGAAATGTGCAATACAAATTTTGCTCATCCTAGCCCTGAATAAGTGGGGAACACCAGATAGAAATCCTGACCCGAAACGCACCTATCCATGTTCTCCAGGGATGCTGAATAACCAGCACCAGCCAGTTACTCCAGCAGTTTGTGTTTGTTTTTTGGGACAAACCAGCATCTGCAGTTCCTAGTTTCTAACGCCCAGACAGAGTTTGACAGGTTGCTCACTCTTCCAGCCCAGGAGCTGGTGCATTGGAGACGCCGGTGTCTCCAGCAACAAAGATACTAGAGGAGCAGGGAGTTGCGCGGTCACCTTTGACCTAGGAAAGGCGCCGGATTCGAGCAGCGATTGACCGCCGCCGTCTGGCGATGCTGAGCGGCGCCCGCGGTCTCGGCACCAGCAGCAACAGCAGCAACTTCTCGAATGAGCGGCGGGCGGCAGCGGACTCTGTTCCAGAGTTGGGGCACCGGAGCGAGTGCACGGCAGCCTCGTACTGCGGGCAGGCCGGTGGGCCTACCGGCCCAGGGCAGGCGGCGCCCGGAGAAGGAGGAGGAGGCGGCGGCGATAGCAGCAGCTCAGGCCGCCCCGGGCGGCTTCGAGGACGGCGAAGATGACGACGTGCTGCTGGTGGCGGTGTTCGAGGCAGAGCGGGGCCTGGGCTGTGGCAGTCAGCGGGTCGAGACCGGCACCACTCTTTCTGGCTTCGACCTGTCCGCTGGGGACGTGTGGATTTATCCAAATAATTGGCCGATCCGGACCTACCAGTTCGATATGGTCCACGCCGCCCTTTTCCATAACACGCTGGTCTGTCTGCCCACTGGCCTGGGCAAGACCTTCATCGCTGCCGTGTCGATGTACAACTTCTACCGCTGGTACCCTGCGGGGAAAATTGTGTTCATGGCCCCAACGAAACCTCTGGTCGCTCAGCAGATCGAAGCTTGTTACAAGGTGATGGGCATCCCGCAGAGCCACATGGCAGAAATGACAGGTAAATATTAGTGTTACTGTAACTGATTGAACACCTAGAGGTTGACGGTCATCAGGTTTGATACTTGTGTCGGAAGGATGCCGGTTTAAACCAAAGATAGCCACAACATGCTGGCTAATAGCGGGGCAGGCAGCATCTCTGGAGAGAAGGAATGGGTGACGTTTCGGGTCGAGACCTTCCTTCAGACTAGTCAGGGTAACGAGAGATATAGACAGTGATGTAGAGAGATATAGCACAATTGAATGAAAGATATGTAAAAAAGTAAATGATAAAGGAAACAGGCCATAGTTAGGTGAGAACGAGAACCTGGTGCGACTTAGGTGGGGGAGGGATGGAGATAGGGGGAGTGCAGGAGTTACTTGAAGTTAGAGAAATTAATGTTCATACGAATGGGTTGTAAGCTGCCCAAGCAAATACTTGGCTCTGTTATAGGCTCTCTGGGGAAGGTGCCATCCTCTTCGCTGTCGTGCGCTGGGGCAGCAGGGTGAAGGCCATGAACACCAACAGGATTAGCAAACTCGCCAGGAAGGCTGGCTCCATCCTGGGGGCGGTTGGATTCATTGGAGGTGGTCTTGGGCGGGACTGTGGAGCATCTTGGACAATACAACTCACCCCCTCCATGACACACTAGTCAACCTGAGGAGTACCTTCAGCAACAGACTGGTTCCACCAAGATGCAGTACAGAACGCCACAGGAGATCCTTCTTCACTGTGACTATCAAACTGTACAACTCCTCCCCTTCTGTCGTAGAGTAGAGTGAATCCCCTCTCCCCCCCCCCCCCCCAATCTTTGCACATCCCCCAACCCTTTCCACTCATCACTTTAATTTCATGTTTCATGTATCTTGTGTTTTATTACTGTTGACAGATCAATTTCCCTCCTGGGATAAATAACGTTCTATCGTATCATAACTGTGGTTTTGACATTAACCGAGTTAAGAATTGAAATTATTTTATGTGTACCGAGGTACCGCTAAAAAATGCTTCTGCATGCAGTCCAGGTAAATCAAGTATGTCAAAAGTGGTTTATTGTCATATATCCTGAAACGGAACAATGACATTCTTACTTGCAGCAGTACAGCAGATATGTAAACATAGACACAAAATGCTAGAGTAACTCAGCAGGTTAACAGCATCTTTGAAGAAAATGAATTGGTGACGTTTCGTGTCGGGATCCTTTTTCAGAACCTATCGATTTTCTCCAGAGTTGCTGCGTGACCCACTAAGTTCCACAAGCAATTTTTATCTATCTTGGATGTAAACCAACATCTGCAATTCTCTTTTATTACTAGACTAAGTGCAGACTCATCCCCCAATGGTGTGCATTGGGGAGCTGATGAAGCTGTTTTTAAAATGAGACCCCCCCCTGACGTCACTGGAAGGTGGTGGAATATTCTGTTTCACTGTACCATATTGGGGGGGGGGGGGGGGATTCACTCTACTCTACGACAGAAGGGGAGGAGTTGTACAGTTTGATAGCCCCCCCCCCCCCCGGCATTGTGACGTCACTGGAAGCTGGTGTTTTAGAAGGTGGTTTGGGGTTTTTGTGATACTTTAATCATGAATAACCCAGTGGGGGTGGAGGGGGCAGTGGGGTGTGAATAACCCTGGTGGGGAGGGGGCGGGGTGTGAATAACCCGGGGGTGGGGGACGGGGGGTGTGGCACTCAGCAGCTTGAGGGCCCATTGTGATTATCATCACTGGAAGCTCCTGGAAAAAAGGTTGTCTGTGAGAAGCTGTGGTTACAGTTGGCAACGTCCCATTGTGATGTCATTGTGGCACTCGGCAGCTTGAGAGCCCATTGTGATTGGTGCACTGTAAGTGGGATTGTGACATCATCAGTGGAAAGTCTTGGAAAAGAAGTGTTTTTTGCCTTTTTTTTAAACTGGAATCGTCAATAACTTGTGAAATCTTAAGTGAACCTGATTACCGCGTGGAGGGGAAAAATGTGTCAGAATATGTAAAAATAGAGCTACCGCGTAGCGTTTTGACAAAGGTAGAAAAACACACATACAGACACAGACACACACAAGCACAAATAAGAGAAGAATTTTAGTTATAAATATAGATGAGGAAGTTGAGGCATTGGTGTGCTTTTTTGTCCGTATCAACAGAAATATTAATTTTTGACACCTGGGCATCTGGCCAGGGTTGACACAGTGGTGCAGCTGGTAGAGCTGCTGAATTGTAGTGCCAGAGACCCAGGTTAGACCCTGACCTCCGATGCTATCTTTCTGGAATTTGCATGTTCTCCCTGTGATCACTTGAGTTTCTTCTGGGTGCTCCGGTTTCCACCCCACATCCTGCAGATGTGAGGGATTATAGGTTAATTGGCCTCTGTAAATTGCCACTAGTGTGTAGGGATTGGACGTGAAAGTGGGATAACTATTGTGAAAGAGATCTATTGTGAACTTGTGATCAATGGTCGGCGTGACTTCATGGGCCAAAGAGCCTGTTTCCATATGTATGTTTCAATTCAATGTAATATTTATTGCCTATTCTTAATTCACCTTAAGACAGTGATGCTGACATGGCAGGTGAAGGTACTCCTACAATGCCAATAGGGAGTGAGTACCTGGATTTGGATTGAGCAACAATGAAACCGCAGTAAAATTTTATAAGTCTGGATTAACTATATTTTGAAAAGGAACCTGCAGGTGGCCCAATGTGTCTGTTGTCCATGCCCTTGGTTAGGACCCGTCCCCTCAACGTGCGGTCACGGGGGGGAGGCGGAGGAGGAGAGCGGGGCGGGCAGGTGGCCGGGCGGTGGGCGTCAACCAAAGGACTGCAAGTTCAGCGGCTTCAATCCAGCCCGACTTGCTCATCTTTTGAATAACGGGGGGGGGGGGGGGGAGAGGGGGGGGGGCGGGGAGGGGGGGGAGAGGAGGGGGAAAGGAGGGTGAGGGAGAGCAGGTGGTTGAGACAGGGAGGTTGACAGAGGGGGGTGAGCGAGGGTGAGAGGGGGGTGAGAGAAGGAAGGGAGAGGGGGGAAGGGGGGGGAGAGGCGCGGTAGAGAGGGAGGAGAGAAGGGGAGGAGAGAGGGCGGGAGCGGGGGGAGGGGGAGGGGGCAGAGGGAGGGGGCAGAGGGAGGGGGCAGAGGGAGGGGGAAGAGAGATGGAGAGGGCGGACTTGAACGGCGAGCGGGGCGGACGGCAAGCGGCTGGTGGGCTGGCGGCGACCAAAGGACTGCGAGTCAGGGGGTGACATCACTCGCAGCGCGTGAAACACAGTGCAGGCCGCGCGCAGCGCTGGAGTGGCCCTCCCTCCCAGAGTGTCCCGTGCTGCAGGCGTTCGGATTTGGACCGCACTTCGAGGCCTGAATCCGGCTTTTGTACACTGCTACGGAATGCCTTGTTAAGGTCAACGGCTCTTTGCTGGCCCCCATTCACTTAAGGAGAGGGGTACGTTAGGGATGTCCCATGTCTGGCCAGCTGTATTCCATCTGTGTAGAGCCATTCCTGTGCCTTCACTGGAGGCGGTTGGCAGGCCTGGCTTTACCGGGGCCGGGGGTGGAGATGGTTCTTTCGGCTTACGCCGATGATGTAGCATGTTACAAAATTTTGTGATTTAAAAAATCAAGCCTGTAATTTATCCCATCAGATAAAGCATAAAAAGAAATTAAATTTGATACCCAATTCACTTTCATATCTTCAGTATTAAAAAAGTTATTTTCATCTAGCATCTTGTTCCCTATTGCTTTTCCATTGACTTAACACAAAAGCTCGAGGACAGTCAAAAGCCCATAACTTTCTTAAAAATTAAGAATAAAATGTTCATTTATTATAGATTGAAGCATTCTGAAACAAATATGAAGCATCTTATTTGGATGACCTGAAATTAAAGCATATAATTAGTTACCTAAATGTAGCTAATTACAAAATTGACCGTTGTGACGGAAATAGTAATAAACACCGAGACTGCCTTGAAAATTCAAAAATGTGATATTCTCAAGATCAGAACTTTAATATTATTGTATTATATGCTGTAAGTCCGTAACAGTCAGGTAAAGAAATTACAATTTCTAGCAAAAGACCAAGTCTTTATGGAGAAGATCAGTTGCTAGCTGGTACATTGGCATAATCAGCAGCATCATCATACTCCTCAGATTGTAACCAATAAGCAACTCTGTACACCTTGTTTTTCCTCAACCTTTCAATTTTGGCATTGTAAACTACATGTTTTTGCTCTTCAAACCACGCATGACATGACTTTCTGCCCACTACTTTCCTATTAAGAATGTCACATTTGGAGTAGTCCAAATTCGGATAATCTCTGCGAATGCTGTCTAAATCAGTCTCTTTTGCTGGGCATTTGAATTGACAATTTTGCATTTCTTCTTCAGAGACATCTGTTTAAAATGTAAAGAAATAAAAAACACTGAACAGCATTAACAGAAACAAGTTATTATTTGCAGTCTTAGAAAAAAAGGGTAGAAATGATAAAGTTAAAAGCTAAAACAAATTCATCTAATCAATTAAATTCATCTAAATTCAATTGCTAGATCTAAACTTCTATCCATTTCTTAAGAAAAGGCTAAAAATTTGAAATAGCCTCAGCAGAACTCGAAATTAACGGTTGCCCGGGTGCCAGTGGCCACCTAACGTCCTGCCTGGCAACTTAAAAGTTGTGTCATTTTGCCCGGCTTGGCAAGCACCTGGGCCACCTGCCGTTCAACTCTGAGCGGGCCTTCCTCTCCAGCTCTCTCTCTGTCGCTTTCCGCTCTCCGCCGGCATGGCCGGCCGCCTTGCACATGCGCGCTGCTACGGCCAGCACATCCTCCCCGTGCACATGCACACAACCAGGGCCAGCACATCACCGGCCGCCCTGCACATGCGCACTGCCACGGCAACTGGTCGGCGCCGGGCCTTTCTCCCTCGCTTTGAATTGTGGGAGTTCTGCCTCCATTGCTGTCTGGTAGCCGCCTCACCGCAACTGCTGAAAACCTACGCAGAATCACTCTCTTGAGTTGGAGAAACTCCCTGGAGTAACTCTGGTTTCCTGGTCCTCCAAAAATATTCTAAATGGAATTTAAACTGGAGGTGGTGGAGGGCCCATCACCAAACACCAAACGCTGAACAATAACAGCCTATTGCATTTTATCTGTTTATTTATTGTGTATATATATGGTCTATGGTATATAAAAACACTGAACTTTTATCTCCTGTTCTGGATTATGTTTACATATTCTGTTGTGCAGCAGCAAGCAAGAATGTCATTATCCTATCTGGGACACATGACAATAAAACTCTCTTGACTCTTGACTTGGACTTAAGCAAAAAAGTGTTCTTGGGGGAAAAAAGAGCTACCTTAAATTTAGTTGCATCTGTTTGGGTAACTATGGCAGGGTGAAGACTATTCCATGCTTTAATTGTGCGGGGGAACTCCATGGAGCAGCAAGCAACTCTGGATAGAAGAAATTGGGTGACTTTTCGGGACCCTTCTTTAGACTCCCTCTGGTTTTAGTGTTTTTAGTTGAATTTAAAGATACAGCGTGGAAACAGGCCTTTCGGCCCACCGAGTCCACGCCGACCACCGATCACCCGTACACTAGTTCTATCCCACACATTAGCGACGTAAGTCAAGAGTCAAGAGTGTTTTATTCTCTCACGTCCCAGTTAGTACAATAAAATCCTTACTTGCAGCAGCGCAACAGAATATGTAAACATAGTACTCTGTAAACAATGTTATAAACGAGAAAACAAAACGGTGTATATTTATATATGAACATATAACTATATATATGTGTGTGTGTGTATATATAACACACACACACACACACACAATTTCCCTCCTGGGATTAATATAGTTCTATCGTATAGTATTGTGTGTGTCGGAAGGAACTGCAGATGCTGGTTTAAACTGAAGATAGACAAAGCTGGAGAATCTCAACAGGTCAAACAGAATCTCTGGACGAAGGAAAATATTACGTTTTGGGTTGGGCTGAAATAGGTTCATGCACACCTTTGGAATGTGGAAGGAAACAAGAGCACCCGGAGAAAGCCCATGCGATCAAAGGGAAAAGGAGCAAACTCCATACAGACAGCACACATATTCAGGATAAATTCTGGGTCTCTTGCACTTTTAGGTAGCAACTTTATGGCCAATGTACTGCCCCATAGTCTAGAACTGAATTAAAACATACAGTAGCTGTAAAGGGGGACATAGCGTCACTTGGAGATTTAAGACTGAAAATGGATAGTTTCATTTTTTTAGTAACCAACGTTATCAACATATGATTTTTTGTGTGTTGGAAAACAAAATATAGTGGCACAGCTGGTAGACTTGCTGCCTCACACGCCAGAGATCTGTGTTCGATCCTGTCCTCGGGCACTGTGTTGAATTTGCACATTCTCCCTGCAAGCTTGTGGGTTTCCTCCCACATCCCAAAGACGCATTGGTTTTGTAGGTTAACTGGTCTCTGTAAAATTGCCCTTAATGTGTAGGGAGTGGGTGAGGAAAGTGGGATAACAGGACGTGTGAATGGGTAGACAAAAATGCTGGAGAAACTCAGCGGGTGAGGCAGCATCTATGGAGCGAAGGAAATAGGCGACGTTTCGGGTCGAGACCCTTCTTCAGACTGATGTGAGGGTGGGGGGTGACGGGAAGAAGAAAGGAAGCCGCGGAGACAGTAGGCTGAGGGAGAGCTGGGAAGGGGAGGAGAAAGCAGGGACTACCTGAAATTGGAGAAGTCAATGTTCATATCCGCTGGGGGTGTAAACTGCCCAAGCGAAATATGAGGTGCTGCTCCTCCAATTTATGGTGGGCCTCATTCTGGCCATGGAAGAGGCCCAGGACAGAAAGGTCGGATTCGGAATGGGAGAGGGAGTTGAAGTGCTGAGCCACCGGGGGATTTGGTTGGCTATTGCAAACCGAGCGGAGGTGTTGGGCGAAGCGATCACCAAGCCTACGCTTGGTCTCACCGATGTAGAGCAGCTGACACCTAGAGCATCAGATGCAATAGATGAGGTTGGAGAAGGTGCAGGACGACCTCTGCCGCACCTGGAAAGACTGCTTGGAACCTTGAATGGAGTCAAGGGGGGAGGTAAAGCGCCAAGTGTAGCATTTCCTGCAGTTGTAAGGGAAAGTGCCAGGAGACTGGGTGGTTTGGATGGGAAGGGATGAATTGACCAGGGAGTTATGGAGTGAGCTGTCTCTGTGGAAACCCAACAGGGGAGTAGATGGGCAGATGTGGCCAGTGGCGAGATCCCATTGATAGACGAAGCTGGAGAAAATCAGCGGGTAGGGCAGCATCCATGGAGTGAAGGAATAGGCGACGTTTCGGTTCGAGACCCTTCTTCAGATTGATGTCGGGGGGGGGGGGGGGTGACATGAAAAAGAAAGGAAGAGGCGAAGACAGTAGGCTGTGGGGGAGCTGGTAATGGGAGGGGAAGGAGGGAGAAAGCAAGGACTACCTGCAATTAGAGAAGCCAATGTTCATACCTCTGGGATGTAAACTACCCAAGTAAATATGTCCTGTTCCTCCAATATGCGGTGGGCCTCACTCTGGCCGTGGAGGAGGTCCAGGACAGAAAGGTCGGATTTGGAATGTGAGGGGGAGTTGAAGTGCTGAGCCACCGGGAGATCAGGTTGGTTATTGCGAACTGAGTGGTGTTGTGCAAAGCGATCGGCAAGCATGCGCTTGGTCTCGTCGAGGTTGATCATACGCTGAATAATCCAACCACATTTCTGTTTGGAAGTGGAAATAATAGAAATTGCATTCATTGCAACGTGTAAAGAGTTGAGATACTGTATATACTGTATTATAATTTTGCTGCATGTCATTGTGGTATATATCATGTCTTGATTGGTGAATATGTTTAGGTTGTGACTTTATTTTGAAGCAGAAATAATATGTGAATGTTTCATTGAGCATAATTCCGAATGGTAACCACGCACTTCGTCCGAGCACATTATCGCACGAAGCCGTTTTAAATGACCACCTAAACTGTCATTTGGCAACCTAAAATGCTGCCTAGGTTGCCTGGCTGGAAACAGAGAAAAAAAGTTAAGTGAGAACCCTGTAAATGTGTGGGATAGAATGTATGGGTGATCGGTGGTCGGCGTGGACTTGGTGGGCCAAAGGGCCTGTTTCCACGCTGTATCTTTAAATTAAACTAAAACCAGAGGGAGTCTAAAGAAGGGTCTCTACCCGAATTTATTCTATCCAGAGATGCTGGCTGCTCCATGGAGTTCACCCACACAATTAAAGCATGGAATTGTCTTCACTCTACCATAGTTACCCAACCAGACGCAACTAAATTTAAGGTAGCTCTTTTTTCCCCAAGAACACTTTTTTGCTTAAGTCCAAGTCAAGAGTCAAGAAAGTTTTATTGTCATGTGTCCCAGATAGGGCAATGAAATTCTTGCTTGCTGTAGCACAACAGAATATGTAAACATAATACAGAACATGAGATAAAAGTTCAGTGTGTCTATATACCACAGAACATATATATATACAATAAATAAACAGATAAAGTGCAATAGGCTGTTATTGTTCGGAGTTTGGAGTTTGGTGGTGGACCCTCCACCACCTCCAGTTTAAATTCCATTTGGAATATTTTTGGAGGATCAGGAAACCAAGAAGCAAGATACTCCAGGGAATTACTCCAGCTCCAGGGAGTGATTCTATGTAGGGTTTCAGCAGTCTCAGCAATGGCAGCCAGATCTCCCACGATGCAAAGGGAGGGAGAAAGTGCCTGGCGCCGATCAGTTGTCGTGGCAGTGCGCATGTGTAGGGGGAGGATGTGCAGGCCGTGGCAGTGGGCTTGTGCAGGGCAGCCGATGATGTGCTGGCCCTGGCAGAGCGCATGTGCAAGGCGGCTGGCCGTGCCAGCGGATAAGGAGCGGCCGGAGAGCGGAGACTCGGCGGCCCGGGTACAGATGGGCGGAGACGAAGAGTGTCAGAGAGAGAGAGGGGGGCCCGTTCAGAGTTGAACGATAGGTGTCCTGGGTGCTTGCCAAGCCGGGCAAAATGACATGGCTTTTAGGTTGCCTGGCGGGACTTTAGGTGGCCATTGACACCCGGGCAACCGTTAATTTCGAGCCCTGGCATGGTAATTGGAATTCCATAAAGGGAGGCAATCGCCTCTCTAAAATTGTTTTGACGATTTATTTGGGACATCTGTTTGTTGTAAATTATTCTTAATGATTCATCAGCAAAGCAACTTTTTTTTCCTGCTGCAAATGATGTCTCAGGATCTACTTATTGCACTTGGTCAGATTATTGTGAATATGCAAATTGTGCTGTAAATCTTTCGCACCGAGATTGATCAGTTTTGTGTAAGAAGAAACTGCAGATGCTGGTTTAAACCGAAGATAGATACAAAAAGCTGGAGTAACTCAGCGGGACAGGCAGCATCTCTGGAGAGAAGGAAAGGGTGATGTTTTGGGTCGAGACCCTTCTTCACCCTTTCCTTCTCTACTGAGTTACTCCAGCTTTTTGTGTCTATCTTTGATCAGTGTTCTTTTACATCAGATTCATGTAAATTTAAGTAATGTTTTAATAATTGATGCTCGTGAACAGAACATTGATTTCATGTCCATTTTCCATAATGATTAAATGCGCAAAATAAATGGTTGATAACAACCAGATTGAGAAACCTAACAGGAAAAAGCATTTTTATTTGTGTTTTACTGAATTTTATGCAAATTTCAGTATTTGGTGAATGAAAGATACCATGATTAAAAGAATTCTCAAATAGGGTGTCCTGTGAATTTATTTTGTCAGCTATAATTAACTCGAGTTAAGGACATTTTTTCAATTATTTTATAGTTCAAAAGTCTGAAAAATATGAAACAAGAAATTGTATTACCTCCCGATCTTCATTTATATTTCCTGATTTTTCTTTTGGAGGCAAGCAACTGATATGCATGTGTTTTTTTTTAAGTGCATTTTGAAACATTATCTCAATCTTCAAGCTACCCAACATGACATGCTGTCGATAGGAGGGGCGGGTAATCTGTTTCCAGTGTCCCAAAGCTGGGTAAAAGAAAACTAAGGAAGATTTAAAATGTTATTTTGTGCAACTGATTTGAAACCTCAGCAAGAATGAGAATCAAATCTACATCTGGTCCATGCAGTTTGGCTTTGACTGTTGGTTTTCTAATGCTCGCATGTCAATGCAATTTTGTACAAATGTCATTAGTTCGCAGTTATTGCGGCAAGCTGGATTTTATAAAATGTTATAAAATTGTATGAACCAAAATTAATATCCAGTAAGTATTCCATAAATCTTTCAGGACACACACAGGCATTGAATCGCCAGACTATTTGGAATACCAGGCGCGTTTTCTTCCTCACACCACAGGTTATGATGAATGACCTTTCTCGAGGAGCTTGTCCAGCTACTGATGTGAAGTGTTTGGTGGTGGATGAAGCACATAAGGCACTAGGAAATTATGCTTATTGCCAGGTACAGTACAATTTAATAATATATATGTAACTACTTTGTTTCAAGAGAGTGACATCTTATGATTTAAGTTTTTTAATAATGTTCAACTTTTTCGATTACAGGTTGTTAAGGAGCTATGCAACTATACACATCAATTCCGTGTTCTGGCCTTGACTGCCACGCCTGGTGGGGACATAAAGGTTAGTTACGTACACAAACTATGCAATATATGAATTGTAATGTAATTCACCCTTTTTCTGACTAGATAATTGCACAAAGGATAAAATCATAGCAGAAGGACATTGAAGGTACAATTATTGTAGAGATGAAGAATGTCTGCTTTAGGAGACGTCACCGTTTCTGTATTTGAAAATATTTTTTCAAGGTTTAGCTTTCTTTTTCATGAATGTAGCCTCTAAAGTGCTTCTCTTTGGATATTAAAATCACCATACCTATAAATCTCATTATGGGCAACAGTTCATGCCCTGCAAGGCCACTTTGCCAGATATCAAGGCTGCATTATCATCCCGTACAACAGGGGTCGGCAACCTTGTTCTACATAGGGGCCAGGACGCATGTCTGTGAGCGGATGGCGGGCCACATCAATCATGTGTACACATGGATCCTGCCCCAGATGGCAGGCATCAACTCACGTGTTCACAGAAGGTAGCCAAAAATGCTGGAGAAACTCAGCAGGTGAGGCAGCCTTATACAATCCTTGCATGTCTCACCTGCTGAGTTTCTCCAGCATTTTTGTCTACCTATGATTTTTCCTGCATTTGCAGTTACCTCCTGGTGATGCTGTGTCTGAATTCATAGAACCTGATAAAGATAGTCTCTACAAATTGTACAACACTAGAAAAAACTGCTGGGACAAAAAGTTGTTAGGCGGTTCGTTATAAAGAATTATAATATAATAGTTATAATATACAATTGTAATTGTAATAATACAAAACTATTATACAAAAAGCACAGAAACATTTCTGACACGAGTTGATCATCCAACTGAAAAGATTTCAAAAGATGTCAGAAGAATTGGCAATCTGTTTATGGCTTTAATGGAAAGGTTCATTGTTTGCATAATAAATCTGCGTAAGAATTTGGTAGAACAATAGTTTTTTTTAAGGAAAGTAATAAAAAGTTTGAAAATGCTGCAGTGGAAGGGAACCACATGCAGAGGTGATGAAAATATTATTTGAATTGCAATGTTTGATAGAAGTGAGGCAAGATTGGGGTGCAGAGGAGCCAACTGGCTTTGGATGAAATGCCTGGTTGGGGAATCTGGGGAATGGATTCGCTTGGCCCTGTCCTACTGTGCGAGTTCACCCAAGAGCTCTCCCGAGTTTAAAAAAAAAATCAAACTCGTGATAAGCACGTAGAATGAACGTAGCGGGTACGTCGGAGCTCGGGACGTCTCTTAGCGATAATGGCAGGTACTCGGGAAACGTGGTAACTCATGAAGATTTTTCAACGTGTTGAAAAATGTCCACGAGTAAAATATACACAGGATGGAAAAATGGGATACTTTAACTCCTAGTTATGCCGTAGTAGCTCGTAAGTTTACCGTAGTAGGACCTGGTGTCCTATCTCACTATTGTATGTTCATGATGGAAATAAGAATACTCAGTATATTCATTACCTTTGAGTTGTAGTTTTATGTAATCCTCCCATAATTTCTGAGTTCCATTTCACAATATCTATCAGACGTACAGAATGTTGCAAGGTAATATTTTCCCCAAACTTAGTTGTATCTATCTCAGTATTCAGTAATTACTTTAATGTAATTTTCACTTACTTACAAACACAGAGGAAACGAAAAATTGTTTCTCAATCAGTTCCTGTCAGTGCAGTTAATAAAAACAGAATAAATACATACAACTTTAAAATTACCATATCTAAAATAGGCCTAATAATTGAACTAAAAACAGACATTCAGACCGAACAATGGTTTTGCTTTGACAGGTGCCTGGCTGTCAAAGTATGGGCGAGGTTAGATGTGTTGGTGTATGATATATGGGATGGGGACACAGTCCGTTGACCAGTCTTATTGCCTGTGGGAAGAAGCTGTGTAGCATCCTGCTGGTTTTGTAGCTGATGTTCCTGTACCTCTTCCCAGATGGCAGAATGGAGAAGATGTGGTGTGATGGGTGATAGGGGTCCTTAATAATGGAGATGGCTCTGCGGATGCTGCTCTTCTGATAGATCTCCAACAGGAAAGGGAGTGGAGCACCAATGATCCTACTGGCTGTCTTCACTATCCTGTTAAGTTGTTTTTGTTCATAAGCCTTACAGCTCCCAAACCAGGAAGTGGTGCCGTAGGTCAATATACTCTTGATGGTGCCCCGTAGAAGGTCGTTAGTCTCCGGAGGGGGTGGAGCCGTTGCTGTGCTCTTTTGATGACTGCTGTGGTGTTGGTCGTTGAGGTCAGGTCGTCCGCCAGGTGAAGTCCCAAGGTGACCCTCTCCACAGCAGCACCATCAATATGCAGTGGTGTGTGATGGTGTTTTCCAGCCCTCCTAAAATCGATCACCATCTCCTTTGTTTTTTCCATGTTGAGGATGTGATTGTGAGATCTGCACCACTCTGTAAGCAGCTCCACCTCCATCCTGTATGCCGACTCATTGTTGTCGCTGATGAGACCCACCACTGTGTCATCAGCGAACATTGATATAATTATTGCTGACTATCAATAAATATCACAAAATATGCCATTGTTTCAGCCACATTATGACAAAATATAGAATTAGGTTATTTGTAATCAGTCACCCCATCCCAGAAACAACAGTACTTAAAGAAGAACATTTGTTTTACTAATTTACAAGCATGTACCATACATAGTCCGTAGATCCATATCCAGCATAATGTTGTGATAATTGCATAAAAGGTCTAAGAAATTTGGTGTGGAATGATAATCCATCTCACTTAGGCAAGTCCCAAGCTATAGATACTTTTCCCCCACCCCCAATCCCCCTCGCCCGATCTTCATTGAACCTACCATTTGACCAATCTTTTACTCAGCTGCTGTAACATTTCCTTCCTATCAAAATCTCCGTGTAGCATCTCTGTCCCTATCTTCAAATTCCCACTTTGAAATAAAATACAACTTTCCACTTAAAAATTTTGCAGCAGGATCGCGATTAGTCGATTCCCGGGCATTTTCAATCATCGTTCGATTCAGTGTAATTTTCACACCTGGTTGATGTCGTTTTTTAAAAGATATGGTACATTACAATAAATTGTTTCAAGCATACCCGGTACTAAACGCATGAACATTAAGGTGGTTACTGATGTTGCAAACGGTTATAAATGAATATAATTTTAAAGTGAAATAGGAGATTTCCGTGGAAAGAATATTTAACCAGAATATAAGGTGAGGTTGCTGCAAAATGCTCACTTAAAACAATACGCCGTCAACTCAGGATTGTTTCTTAGCCCTCTGACAGGTGTTTCAATCTAATCTCGTAGCTCGCTGTTAATTGATCCATAGCTATTTTCATTCCTTGTCCGTATCGAACTTCTCCAAATGCAAACTCTTCCAGTTAAGCTTCTTGTGTGGTGGTAAGGGGGGGGGGGGGGGGGGGGGGGGGAGAATGCTGGGATAAAATACCATATATTTACATTTAGAGGGCGACTTGAACGACATCCATCATGTCACAATAACGCAGGTTGTTAATTGCACATCGGTTGAATCACTTGTGAAAACTCCCTCCTTTGTTTAAAGAATATGACAGGTTAAACAACATTTTATATGGTTTCAATGCACCTCGAATACAAGATATTCTCAATTTTTATTTGCCGGGTCCAACCTTTTTAACGCGATTAGTATATGGATTATTATGTTGCTTTCAAATTTTCTCAGAAGTCTGAACAAATATTCTGCAAAAGCAAAGAAATTATCTTAGTCAATAACAGGAAATTGCATTAGATAGCGTCTCCAACCAGTCAAGCTTTCCACGTGGACAGATGGGAGAGTTATAAAACAGTATTTGATAGGAAGGAAACATTACAGAGCTGAGTAAAAGATTGGCCAAATGGTAGGTTCAATGAAGATCGGGCGAGGGGGATGGTAAACTCACGAGCTGCTAAGATAAACTCACAAGCTACTACAGTATAACTAGGAGTTAAAAAGTATCAACATTTTCCATCCCGAGTATATTTTACTCGTGGACATTTTTCAACATCTTGAAAAATCTTCACAAGTTACCACATTTCCCGAGTACCTGCCGTTAGCCCTAAGAGACGTCGCGAGCTCCGACGTACCCGCTACGTTCATTCTACGTGCTTACCACAAGTTTGATTTTTTTTAACTCGGGAGAGCTCTTGGGTGAAGTAGGACAGGGCTTTTAGGGAGAGGTAGGTAACTGGAATGGTGAAAATGTCAATTATATTTTTCTTTGAGGAATTTGGCAGGCTTGGTTAGGGAGAACTTTCTGCTATTTGATATGCCCATATTATGTAATTGTTCTTGTTGTGACAGGCTGTACAGCAAGTAATTTCAAACCTGATGATTTCACGTCTGGAGGTCAGGTCTGAAGATTCAATAGATATCCAACCGTACTCTCACCAGCGACATGTCGAGAAGTTTGTTCTTCCTTTGGGTCCTGAGCTGATTGCTGTTCAGTCTTTATACCTACAGGTGAGTTTTATTTTTCTCTTGACAAGGACAGAAGTTATTTGGCTTGAGGTGAACAGTGAAATGCCAGACTACTAAGATTTTACTCCATCTTCCATTCTTTTCAAAGTTGTCTTTCCAGTTTTTTTGATATTTTTTTGGCATTTTGAAATAGATACACTTAATTTTCATTTCAAATTTTTGAATTTTTCAACACTTAATATATTCATTTTCATTTATATACAAGTTCACGTTATAAGAGTAGAATCAGGCCATTCGGCCCATCGAGTCCACTCTGCCATTCAATCAATTTTAAAATCCTTGTCCATTGTGACCTATCACTTCCCAATTATCCCAACCACTACTGTCTCAGCATTTCTTGCTGCTCTCATTGTGACCTCTTGCATATTCCTAATTTTAATAATTCTACCGGTTATGTTTTTATCTGCATTGGTGTTTTTTTTCTCATTTTTCTCTAATTTTTTTTTCTTCCCTGCCCCCACGCTTTCAAAAACCTCTGCACGTCTCTCCTTGAAGATGGATCTTAAAGCCTTTGACCATGCTTTTTTGGTTGATGGAATTGATATATTTCTCAGTGACACAGTGCCAGGTTTTTTGGTTGATGGTAGTTTATTAAGTGCCTGAGGATCTTTCAGTAAATGCAAATTATAGATGAAAGAATTTCAAAAGATATTTTTATTTAGACAGTTTGTTTTATCTTTACAAAAATGTAATTCATCAATGTTAACATTTGAGGAACTATTTTGTTTTCATGAGCATTGCGCATGAGAGTGAGGTTGAGAGTGAAAGAATAAGTTGTTTTTTGTTTTTGCATCTGTTCCACCAAAGTGAATGCTTTGTCATTAGCTATATTTAATTCATAAATATGAACTAAGGTGTGGCCAATTTACCACTATCTATTGTTTGGTTTGGAAACTTTAGTAAACAACTAAACATTAATCACCATACAAATTCTGCATAATATGGTTTAAATAGGATAAGATAGGCAAAGCATCCAGAATGAGGCAGTTTCTCGTTTGACACTTAGTGCTGTTTGGTCTATCCAAGATGAAAGATGATTTTTTTAAAAATCCCCAATTGTAGTGCAGGAGATGTAGGTTGACAAGTAAATGTTACTACCACATTGTACTCCTTTAAATGTTTCTATAATTTACCATCCACCAACATGAGGTTAATTATAGGTAAATAGGTGCAATCTGTTATATTCCAGCTATAGTGAAAAGTGTTATTGATATTTTATCTTCTGACTTGAAAGGATTTGGGGCGTGGGCAGGGTTGATCCATTGATCCAGGGTTGATCCATTGATCCAGGGTTGATCCATTGATCCAGGGTTGATCCGTTCTTCAAATTGCTTCTATGCAATCTATTCTCTCATACATGCCCATTAGCATCCACCCGCTCTGGCAGCACATTTCCCGAATGGGCGAGCAAACTAGATCACCCATGGAAATCTATTAGGATACAGGCAGAACTTGCAAACTCTATACTGACAACATTGGAGTTCGGAATCAAACCTAGGTTGCTTGAGCTGTAGGGCAGTTGCAGTGCTTACAGAACTATTGTGCCATCCCAGGAGAGGGAATTCATATAACACCAAGTTTTTAATTGAGAATTATTTTTCTTATGACTCGCTTTACCATCTCTCAAAAATATTTTGCTTTAAACAACAAGTCGCACTGTGGGTAGTGCAACTCTCCCATAGCTCCACTGATTTGAAGCTGTTCTGATCTGAGCTGTCAGTGTTCTGTTTGCATTTTCTTTCAGTGACCTCCAATGTTCTTGTTTCCTCCCCCTCTGAGTCTTGGCCTAGGCTCTGGGCCACATGGCTGCTCCTATGCTCCACCTGCATTTTTCCTTATGCATTTCCCTTATCCTATAGCTGCATTTTAAATACAACTGATGCTTCTTTTATTCATTATTTTATATTGTTTAAAAATCAGATTTCTTTTTTATAGTGAAGGCAAATTATGTACATACTTTGCAGTCTTGGAAATCATTTTGGGCATTGCACCTCAAGAAGTTGGCTGTTTTGATGTAAAGTGTTAAGATAAGCATTGGACCAACAATAAGGTTCCAATTATGATCATATCCACTCAAATTAAATGAGCTAGCTGAAATAAATCAGTATCTCATTATTTTGGGGGAATTTTGAATTGAGTGATCCTGCCCTGTGCATGTGTAACTACAATTGCTTCATAATAACATTAAAGCACGCAAGATAAGCTTTTCATGGTACCTCTGTACACGTGACAATAAACTGAAACTGAAATTGCTATTGTTGAGGTGAATGAGCACACTCATCTTTTTCTTGAATAGTACCTCAAGATCAAAAATGATATTAATTTGTGTTCTAAGAGTTATAAAATGATTAAGGCCAAGGTGGGAACTGCAGACATGTTATAGACAATGTGGATGGATGGTGCAATGATTAACTATTCATGGCAAATTCATACTACATTAATCTATATTTTTAATTGTCAACCGTCATCATCTTGTTATATTCATGTGACAGATTTCAATTGATGCATGTTTTTACGTTAGCTTGTACCATCACATGTTACACACACATTTTCACAAAATAAGCATTATACAAGGTCTGTGCCAGATATGAACTATTTGCTCAAGGCCTCTGAATAAACCAGATCTCATTTCGACGGTTTGGATCAGCAGGATTGTTGTAACCAGCAACAATAAAGGTATCCTGCAGGAACAGCTCAGGAGAGTCGAGATCCTCTGCTAGACGATTTATCTCTTGTAAAATGGAATCTTCATTAGTGATGCCATTAAAAGATCTACACAAGCAGAAAATTATGAGCATTTAGTCTTATTCACCTTTGTCTGTATATTTGCAGGATTAATCTTTCTAACAATGAATTCTGAAGGCTAAGGCATGCGTATATACACATTTGTTTTAAGTGCAAGTGCTGCATATTTATGGCACTTGAGTTTCACATGGATCTATGCAGGGAGTCCCACCTGTTCACAACCTTTCTCAATGATTTGGATGAGGGATCAAGTATGAAATATTCAGGTTTCCTGAAAATAAGATGGGTAGCAGCATGGGCATTAGTGAAGATGATGCATAAAGGCTTCAAGGGCATATGGACAGAGTTGACTGAGGACATGTAAGATGGAATATAATGTGGAAAAATATGAGTAAGAAAGAATGCCAGATGCTGGTAAAATCGAAGGTAGACACAAAATGCTGGAGTAACTCAGCGGGTGAGGCAGCATCTTTGGAGAGAAGGAATGGGCGACAGTTTCGGGTCGAGACCCAACACAGTCTGAAGAAGGGTCTTGACCCGAAACATCGCCAATTCCTTCCCTCCAGAGATGCTGCCTCACCCGCTGAGTTACTCCAGCATTTTGTGTCTACCGTGGAAAAATATGACATCCACTTTGGTAGTAAAAACAGAAAAACAATTTTTTGAAATGTTGAGAGTTGAAAAGTCTTGGTGTTATTGGACCTGGGTGTCCTTATAGATGAATTGTGAAAATAAACATTCTGGTGTGTAAGCAATCAACATGACACATGGCATGTGACCTTTTATTGCAGCAAGTAAGAATGTCATTGTTCTGTCTGGGACACATGACAATAAAACACTCTTCACATGGCATGTGACCTTTTATTGCCATTGGGCTGGAGTGCAAGAATAAATATGTTTTAGTGCAGTAATATAAACCACTGGTGAAGCCGTACCTGAATTATCGTGCGCATGTCTAGTTGCTGGACACTTTAATTCTCCTTCCCATTCCTACACAGACCTTTCTGTCCTCTGTCTCCTCCATTGTCAGAGTGAGGCCAAAAGCAAATTGGAGGAACAGCATCTCGTATTTTGCTTGGGCAGTTTCCAGCCCAGTGGTATGAATATTGATTTCTCTCACTTCAGGTAGCCCCGGCATTGCTTTTCTCTCTATCCCTCCCCTACCCAATTCGCACCAGCTTCTCATTTTCACCCTACAAACGGCTTACAATGGCCTGTTTCCTTCATCATCGTTACTTTTTTGCATATCTTTCATTCATTGTTCTTTATCACTTCACATACCTGTCCATATCCCATTATAATTCCCTTATCCCTAACCAGTCTGGTAAAGGGTCTCGACCCGAAACGTCACCCATTACTTCTCTCCATACTGCCAGTCCCACTGAATTACTCCAGCTTTTTGTGTCTATCTTCCCTATGCAGCAGTTGTATTTGAAACAGAGGGACATGAATATCTATACTGGATTGCCTTCTGGGCTAGGATTTGAGGTTGTGGTGGGGAGGGTAAGTAGATGGGAAAGAGAGAGAGAGATGTCATACAAGGAGAGATTAAGCAGGGCCTTTCCTGTATTTTAGAAGAATGAGCAATTATCTAATTGAAACAAATAATATCCTCATGGGGTTTTGTGGAGCAAATGTAGGGACAGCGGTCAGTATCAAAATAAGGGGTTGCCCATTCAGGACAGATGAAAGTATTTCTCCATCCAGAAGACAATGAATTTTCTAGCATGGAGGACGATGAACTCTCAGTCACTAAATAAATGCAAGAGATCGGTATACATTTTTGGATAAGCAGGGATGTGTTGTTAACTGGGGATAGTGGCAAAAGATCAGCATTCATCATACTGAATAGCAGAGTTGGTAGAAAGGGCAAATGAAGCGCTTATTCCTGCTATTAGTGGTGTTTTTGCTTCCAATGGTGAGGATTTTTCTCTTTGTGTTGTTTTTATGGAATATACTTTATTTGTTATAACACTCCTTTTCTCTCTGGTATAGCTCATTTTGCTTTATTTTCTGAGAAAACCTTCTCATTGCTATTCCTGCTTTTTCTTACACTGCTCCACAATACATTGCTTTTGATTCCTTGATTATATTTCAGTTATAATTTAACTTAATGTCACTTCATTTTTAACCACCTTTTCACATACCTGTTTTTTTCCACCCATTTATGTTCCTGCTGAAATTAATTTTTCTTGCACTTGCCTTTGCATTTCATCTATACTTTAGCTTTTTTACATTTTTTTGCAGATCTTCCCGTATCACTCTCTTTTCTCGAAATTGTTAATGTATCTATCCAGATGGATGTTTACAACGCCTATTTACGTGAATAGGCCCTTTGCCTAAGCTAAACTCATTAGAGTTCATTTGGATGAAACTTATGATCATTTTTAAGTCTGATCTAAAGAGAATTTTCTTTGAAGAAAATAATAAGGCGGCTAACTAAGTATTAATCCGTTTTCTGTGATATGCTACTCACATAAAACATGCATTGTTTGGGTACATTTGTCCCCAGGCATAGATTCCTGTTTAGATTATGTTTAAATGACTTGGCTTCTTGAAGCACTTCCAAAATAGTAATATTGCTGGAAATCATTCATGTTTATGTAACTCTGAACTGCATTATTACAACTTTTCAGAACTGGCACATCTTTTAAATGCTCATCTGCATGCTTGTCATGTAGACTATTAGATTGTAAAATGCAACAAAAAACTTGCCTTGTGTAAATGATGCGAGCAGGCGATTCATCTATGACAATGTCAGCATCGAAGGGCTGCGGAACCTGATGTTGGAAGTGAGTGGGGATGTAGTAAGCAATGGTTACTCCAGGCAGGAGTTCTGATCTGTTCTGGTTGGTGTGCACAATGGTGACAATAGGTAATGTCATTCCCAGGAAAAGTCCTGCAAAAACAAGGCAGACCTGCGGTTTACTGGACATTTTACAATAGATATTTTTTGGCAAAGGAATACCAGTTATGCTTTTTTCTATCTGTGAAAAGCAATAAAATATTGTAGATTTCCTTTTTTTTTTAGAAAATATGACACACTTGAAAGGACGGAAGAAGGATACAGTTAACAATAAACAAGTTCTTCAAATTACCTTCCAAATTATTCTTCACTATATCGGTATTTCAAATTAAGGATACAGAATACAATACAATACAATACAATACAATTTATTGTCATTTGAGCCTCAGTGAGGCTCAAACGAAATTCTGTTTCCACAGCCATACAAACAAAGACAATTCCTAGACATACACACAATTTAGTTCACACAAACATCCATCACAGTGAACCCACTGTGATGGAAGGCAAAGTCTTTTCTCTCCCCTGTTCTCCATGTCTCTCCCGATGTCGAAGCTCCAGGCGGGCGATGATAAGTCCCACGGCCATTTTAGGCCGTGCCGGGCAATTTACGGCCCTGCTCCCGGTCTAGAAGTCTCGAAGTTGGAGACCCCGGCGGGCGCTGGAATATCCCACGGCCATGAAGCCGTGCCGGGCGATATATGACCCCGCTCCGGGTCGTTCCAACCCCGCGACACGGGCTGGAGAAGTCGCGTTGCGGGAGCTCTGGGAAGCGGTCTCTCTCTCCCCCCGGACCCGCGAGCTCTTTGTCGTACCATAGACGTTCTATATGTGCAATATTTCAACTTAACCAAATGCCCTAAATACAATTTACATTTGCATTGTTAACATTTACTAACTTTGGCAACGTTATCTTGTTGTATAAAGTTGCGATTAAAGCTGGTGCAGATTAGTCAAATATTATTCCTTCTAAATACCGACAAAGATATTATTGTTGAAAATTTAATTACTTATCTTGCTTTTCTAACTGCTATAGAACATCATTAGCTGGGTGTAAATTATCATTTATGAGAATCACCTGTTGAGTTTTGTTGACAAATGTATTTCATCAATTTCATGAATCCCTTGCATGTGCTCTGCTCATAGCCAGGTTCATTCTGAGTTACACAAGCCCAATTGGCTTTCTCATATTGACGTTTTTCATACAATGGTTCATCAGCCTGTCGGAAAAAATGGAAAGCAAATTTATTTTTCTGTCATCCTAAATAATATTTGATTGACCAAATATTGAGAAATGATTGACATTTTATGTTTTAGGAGCTGTGATACTGCTTTTAGAGGCACGTCAGAAATACCATTGAAAAAGCATATGTTTTTTTGAGAGAGGTGTCTTTCATGTTGCTTTGCTTCACTATCAGTTGGGTGTTTTGACACTATTTGACTGACATGCCAATGGATGCATTATTGTTGCATTTATAAAAAAAATAATGGATTAAATCCTTCAGTATTTGAGGGCATTGTCTGGGTTGACCCTTGCTGTAGTATTGTGGGATCGCTTGTGGTGCCATCCTGATTTTTTAATTTTTTTTAAATATTGTGTCTTACAGGAATGTTTAATAGCTGTTTTAACAACACCTGGAATTTAACATTGTGTCATGGTGCCAATTGAGGTCCCTTGCATTGTTGTTTTATTCAATTTCTATGATGTAAAATCTTTTGTGGTAGAATCACTCAAGAAGGGAATTTGTGCTTGGAGTCTGGTGATGTAGGCCAAATACTAAAACTGTATTTCATTCTCATTAGTTCCTGTTTATTCCTCTAAAGATGGTAAAAAATATTTAACTTCTCAGCCATTTTTTCCCTATATCTAAATCCTTTTGTTTCTGTCTAAAAGGGATCTTTTCCTTTTTTAAATGCATGTATCAAGTCCATTTATGTTTCTTGTCAGTTTATTCCAGCACTCAACCTTAACCTTGTCATTTTTATGTTCCTTTGGTCGTAAAATGCTCTCAAATCTTAGGACGACTGTTATTCTTAGCAACTATATACACCAACAAGAAATAGAACATTTGAAGAACTTGAAGGTGTATGTTTCTGTTTCAGATTGAGACCTTATATCAGGAAAGAAAGAAGAGGCAAAATTGCCAGCACACGGCAGTAAGAGGGAGATGTGGGTGAGTTGGTGATAGGTAGATTCAAATTATGGGCAGCAAGAATCGGGTGGAGAGGAGAAAGGGATTAGAAAGATGAACAAAAGGAGAATAAACCAAGGTGGGTAGATGACTGCATGGGAGGAGAAAGAAGATCAGGGGTGTGGATCACCTGAAATTACAAAAATCAGTGTTCATACTATTCGGCTTGTAATCTACCCAAGCAGAATATGAGGTTGGTCTTCTATTTTGTGTTTGGCCTTGTCATAGCAGGTTGAGGACAGGTTGGTGTGGGAGTGGGAAAACAGAATCTAACCAGAAATTTTAGATGCCCATTGTGGACAGAGTCCAGGAGTTCCAGTTTATGGTTGGTCTCTCCAAGCCTCTATGTTAATACTTTCTATAATTTCTGCTAACCCATAAATCTGATCTTCCGTAACCTGAGGACTCCCTGTACATATTTCATTGCAAATTGTGCATTTTTGTAAAATGCCAATTCCATTGCCATTTTTACACCAATTCACTGTTCTTAACAAAAATCTACCCATCATGTGAAACCTTACAAATAACAGATATAAATTAGATAACTTCAAGACTGAAAGTCAAAAGCTTTTTACATAACAGACACATTTTCATCGTTTTAACACCATTTTGGTGACATAAAATTAACACCAATATGTGACATAAAAACTGTGCCATATTTAGTCATGAATATTTAATTCATAAATAAACTTCAGATGGCCCCTCATACATATACGTTTTGATAATGATCTAGGGAAATATCTTCATCAATACCAGGAAAAAAATGGAGTAACATGTCAGGTATTCCGCCTGGCAAAGATCCCATAACGGCCGTTGTGCTTGGTGTCCATTGTCACAACGACCGTTATCGCAGTCGGTACCTCCGTAAGTTAAACTATGGAGGCTCCAAACCTCTACTGCTTTTCACCAACCTCAACGATGCATCCTATGGTAGTAGTGATTTTTGGACAAGTTAATTATTTTTTTTCTATTCACATTTAATATACCAACAATATTGTGACGTCAAAAACACATATTATGATATATTCAGACTTTTTAAAGTCAATTAAAAAAAAAAAAATGTGGGCATAAATTTGTCATCAAAAAAATGAAGCTGAGCCAGTCTTCAATTTGGCAACACACTGTCTCTTGTTTACCTTTCGTACGGACCAAGTCGCTAAGTTCATTCCTTCGTGTCAACCTCCGGAAGCTCCACAACGACCGTTACGGAGACATTTAACTTACTAAAAAATCATCCCAAATCAATCCTTCCGCCGAATCATCGGCCATTGATATAGCTCAAATCCATAAGGTAATGTACCGTTTTTTCTATCTATGCATATAATTTGGTTTTCCGGGACACCAAACCTTTGCGGGTCCACCATTTGTGTGCATGATTGTGTAACACACGTTGCAGTGTCCACTCAGATGGATGCATTATTCGAGTACATGGTCAGGTGAATGAAGGTTCTTTAGTAACTTGTCAGTTTCTTTGTTGAACTAAATTAAGGCGCATGTTGCAATCAAAAGCGCTTGAACAATTGGTTGGGAAGAAAGCCAAACTGTAAGAAAGACGACTGCGCCTCCTTTTCAAGAGCAGCCAGCTCTTGCACGGTCGGTGCCAAAGCATCAACATGACCCTTAAACAGTGTTTGCAATTTTATTGTTCCATTTGGTATTCATAAACATAGAAAGGAATAAGAAATGCGTGCACTTACTGTGCCAACCAGGTCATTGGTGGACACCACGCGACAACTGTTACACAAAATGTATTTGTGTATTCTGATGCCATTCTTGAAAACGCCATCAATATGCTATTTTTTCTTATTTTTTGTTGATACTATGTTAGTCATGAACCCAATAAAGTGCTTGTCAACTTTTTTGAAGGAATTTGAAATTTGACCCCCTTTGTCACAGTATTGTGTGCCAGTATTGTAAAAAATACACATATGTAGGTTGAAATCTATATTCCCCATGTTACATGCAGCTCCAATCTACTAATTTATGCTGTGCCCAAAATAAAATATGATTTGGTGGCCTATAACTAACTTCCATTGGTGTTTTCTGCCATTTGCTGTTTCTCAACTTCACCCGAGCTGATCCTAATTCTACATAATGAACTGCCAAGCCAAGAATATTTCTCATACTGTGCTTCTCCCCTATTAATAGCACCACTTGCACCTTCTCATTTTTGCAGAATTATTTATTCTTATATCCATTAAATGGGCCTTCATTGTTACTTGTTGCCTTGTTTTATGGCCCAGTGGTGTAAATGGGACTGGCTGCCGATCTTGAGATTGATTGTTTCTTGCCATCTGTTGGATTGGTTCTTCCATGTCTAAAATATAAAAGGAAATTTTAAGTTCAACAATTTGTAATCTCACAATTTTATAGAGGTCAGGATAAAAGCACTGGAGGAACTTGTGACGCAAAATGAATCGGTGATAAGATAAAAAATTAAGTTGTTTTCACTGTCTTTTAAGTAGCTTCTGTACTTTGTTTCAGCTTCCCAAGGGCCGGTGTTTTTAATCACTCTTATTAGATTTGTTTTTAGTTTTAGAGATACAGCGCAAAAACAGGCCCTTCGGCCCACCGGGTCCCTGCCGACCAGTGATCCCCGCACATTAACATTATCCTACACACACTAGGGACAATTTACATTTATACCAAGCCAATTAACCTACAAACCGGTACATCTTTGGAGTGTGGGAGGAAACCGAAGATCTCGGAGAAAATCCACGGGGAGAACGTACAAACTCCGTACAGAGAGCACCTGTAAACATAGAAACATAAAAAATGGGTGCAGGAGTAGGCCATTCGGCCCTTCGAGCCTGCACCGCCATTCAATATGATCATGGCTGATCATCCAACTCAGTATCCTGTACCTGCCTTCTCTCCATACCCTCTGATCCCTTTAGCCACATCTAACTCCCTCTTAAATATAGCCAATGGACTGGCCTCAACTACCTTCTGTGGCAGAGAGTTCCAGAGACTCACCACTCTGTGTGAAAAATGTTTTTCTCATCTCGGTCCTAAAGGATTTCCCCTTTATCCTTAAACTGTGACCCCTTGTCCTGGACTTCCCCAACATCGGGAACAATCTTCCTGCATCTAGCCTGCCAACCCCTTAAGAATTTTGTAAGTTTCTATAAGATCCCCCCTCAATCTTCTAGCGAGTACAAGCCGAGTCTATCCAGTGTTTCTTCATATGAAAGTCCTGACATCCCAGGAATCAGTCTGGTGAACCTTCTCTGTACTCCCTCTAAGGCAAGAATGTCTTTCCTCAGATTTGGAGACCAAAACTGTACACAATACTCCAGGTGTGGTCTCACCAATACCCTGTACAACTGCAGTAGAACCTCCCTATGCTCCTATACTCAAATCCTTTTGCTATGAATGCTAACATACCATTTGCTTTTTTCACTGCCTGCTGCACCTGCATGCCAACTTTCAATGACTGGTGTACCATGACACCCAGGTCTCGTTGCATCTCCCCTTTTCCTAATCGGCCACCATTTAGATAATAGTCTACTTTCCTGTTTTTGCCACCAAAGTGGATAACCTCACATTTATCCACATTATACTGCATCTGCCATGCATTTGCCCACTCACCCAGCCTATCCAAGTCACCTTGCAGCCACCTAGCATCCTCCTCACAGCTAACACTGCCCCCCAGCTTTGTGTCATCCGCAAACTTGGAGATGTTGCATTCAATTCCCTCGTCCAAATAATTAATATATATAGTAAATAGCTGGGGTCCCAGCACTGAGCCTTGCGGTACCACACTAGTCACTCCCTGCCATTCTGAAAAAGACCCGTTTACTCCTACTCTTTGCTTCTTGTTTGCTAGCCAGTTCTCTATCCACATCAATAATGAACCCCCAATACGTAGTCGGGATCAAACCCGGGTCTCCGGCGTTGCATTCGCTGTAAGACAGCAACTCTACCGCTGCGCCACCGTGACCTCTAAGAATCATACAGACTAAATTGAATTGATTTTATTATCATCTCAGAATCATATAACATCTCAGAATCATACAGACTAAATTAAATTGATTTATTCAGAGGAGTTACTATTACTATTAGTTAATGCACGGTGTGCCATTCTGAGAGAATGATTACAGATTACAGCCTACCTTGATTACGTTATACAGAGAAACAAGATTTTCTGCTTTCTGAGCCCTACAATTGATTTATTTTCAGTGCATCACTGGTAATTGCCCAACTATCTTATAATCACTCATTCTTGGGCAAAGATGTTTCTCAATTTAGCAACTATTTTTATATTTTATTTTAGGTTTGTGGTCTCCTTATTAGAAACATTTTCTTTGTTTATCCTGTTAAACACCTTCATAATTTTAAAGACATCCAGCAATCAGCAAAAATTTGTATAATGATGCTTTTTACATCTAAGTAAGTAATTAGAATTCTATGCTAGTGTAACAGATTTTAATCAAAAGATGAATTTGGTCTAGCTACTTGAAAGCTGACTACGTTATCTTGTGCTAAGGAAATTTTTCACAGGTGAAGTAGGAAAAACATTAAGCAGAATTGAAAGCAGCTGTACATACAACAGGATTTAAAAAAAATGTGTTATTGGAGAATGAAGTAAACGGGAAAATTGGTTTAAAACCAGTCCAGTAGGAGAAAAACAAGAGTTGAGGGTGGTAGTTGGAATTGGATAACAATTATTACAATATGACGAGAGAACACAGTACTCTTTTATCAAAACCCCTCATGATTTGAATCTCCATTTTCTCTATCTAAGCAGAACATAGCTTCTCAAATTGGCATATTCCAATTGATTATTTAAAAAATCTTATTCTTGTACATAATATTTATTCCTGATATTTAGTTTAATTTAAATTTTCTAACAAAAGTCATGGTTACTGTTTTTAGATGGGAACTATTGTTTTGAATGAATTAACTATAAGGCAATAGACAATAGGTGCAGGAAGTAGGCCATTCGGCCCTTCGAGCCAGCACGCCATTCAATGTGATCATGGCTGATCATCCCCAATCAATACCCCGTTCCTGCCTTCTCCTCGTATCCCCTGACTCCACTATTTTTAAGAGCCCTATCTAGCTCTCTCTTGAAAGCATCCAGAGAACCCGCCTCCACCGCCCTCTGAGGCAGAGAATTCCACAGACTCACCACTCTCTGTGAGAAAAAGTGTTTCCTCGTCTCCGTTCTAAATGGCTTACTCCTTATTCTTAAACTGTGGCCCCTGGTTCTAGACTCCCCCAACATCGGGAACATGTTTTCTGCCTCTAGCGTGTCCAAACCCTTAACAATCTTATATGTTTGGCAACTTTGAAACTGGGCTGCTAAGTATCTCCATATGCTAACACTTAAGGTTTTGGAGAATATATTACTTAAAAAATGTAATTATACTTGTTTATGCAGCACATGTTCTTAGTTTTGAATCATCCACTGTAGTTTGCTTCGATTGATAAGGGAGTGATTTATTTTATGATGGCTTTCCCTGTAAAGTTGTACAAAAAATGTCTAATTCTGTTTGATATTTCAATCTCGCTCGGTGTGTATAACGTTTGTGATTGTCTGGGTCCATTTTGTGAATACCTGGATCCATTGCAGAATGATTTCCAAATCTGTTCTAATTAGTGAGCCAGTAATTTACAGCGTATGTGTCCTTTCATCAATCCAAGAAAGAAGCAAATAAATACAGGTTTTGTCATCCTGTCATGATCAATCATTTTAATTTCCCTGATAACAATAATATAACATTAGTTCAATTAGCTTATCCACAATCTTCACATTTTACCTATTTTGGAAATAAAAAGCAATATTTCACACTGCATTTTTATACAACACAAAAATAGGAAGAAACAAGGAACTGCAGAAGCTGGTTTCCAATAAAAGACAAAGTGCTGGAGTAACTGCGGGTCAGGCAGCATCTCTGGAGAAAAGGAGCACTGCTAGGTGAATTTCGGGTCAGGATAGTACCGTCTGAAGAAGGGTGCTGACCTGAAATATCACTTATCCATATTTGCCAGAAATCCTGTTTGACTACTGATATATTTGCAGCATTTTGTGTCTTTTTTGCTGGGAATGGGACATGCCTGCTTCACCTGCTCTATGCTGACTCGGCTCGTTTTACATGCCAATTTCTGCATACCCAACGGTTTTCGCTCTATTAAATATCCACCTGCACTTCAAATACTTCTAATGATCCAGATTGCCCAACCTGCTGGGGTAGTGAATTCTAGAGATTCACTGATCTTTGCGTGAATACATTTCCTACGTATCTCAGTCTTAGCTTTTTGTGATTCATGCACTAGAACAGGGGCCTCCAAACTTTTCGCCTTGAAGGCCACATTATATATTTGGCACATTTTTGCGGGCCATAGGAAAAAATAAAGAAATGTCAGTTTTATTAATTTAATGAGAGAGAGAGAGAGGGGGCAGAGAGAGATAGGGCAGGCAGAGAGGGCAGAGACCGAGAGAGAGAGGGGCAGAGAAAGAGATGCAGAAAGAGAGAGAGACGGACAGAGGGCAGGCAGAGAGAGATAGAGGAGAGGGAAGTGTTTTATAATGAGATTCATCTGCAGGGAGAGAGGGGCAGAGAGAGAGAGGGCAGAGAGGAATGATCGCACTTTAAAACGCGCCGCCAACCCATTCTGACCACTGCCACACCCCCCCCCCCATTGCACCCTTCAAGGCGGCCCTGTGATGTCTCGGCTCTGACAATTTGAGAGACCTACCCAGTAACAATACTAAGAGCAGCTCCGGGCTGCCGTGCTCCCCGACTCGAATCGGCGCCTAACTGACACATGCTCTGTCCTGCGCTGAGCTTGCTGCGGGCCGGATGTGGCTCGCGGGCCATAGTTTGGAGACCCTTGCTCTAAAACACCTATATCCTGCTGTACATCACACACGTACAGTCACTTCACTTAGATAAACTGCCATTTGACTTTTTCTGGTGCAAACCTTGCACTTCCCCACATTAAATTCTGTTTACTGATCTTTGGCCAACCGTAACAATTTATCAATACCCTGTTGCAGAATTACTTGTTAGATTACTCCCTTTCACCTATTTTTGTATCATTGACAAATTTGAGAATCTTGCATATTCCTTTCTCCAGGTCATTAATGCAAATAGTGAACAATTGCAGGCCAAGAAATGATCCCCTTGGTGCTCCATATGTTTCAGTCTGAAAATGACTGGTTTATTAAAACTGTTTGATAAGACAGCCAGATTTCAAGCCATTCTAACACACTTCCTCTTAATTCATGCACCAAAAGCTGATGTGGCACAGCATTAAACACTCTTGGAATTCTAAATAGACTATATCCACAGGTTCCTCTATCAACTTGCATTGTTACATCCTCAAAGAACGTGAGCAAATTTACCAAACATGATTTGCCTTTCAAAAAACAATGTGGAGCAAGTTTAATTACGTTCAGTTTTCCAAAATGATTTCCTATCTTCTCTTATTATTGACTCCAGCGTCTTTCAAATAACAACTGTTTAACTGGTTTCTAGTTTCCTGCCTTCTGCCTTTCTCCTTTTTTGCACAAGAGAGTCTTATTGGCTGGTTTCCAATCTTCTGATACCCTTCCAGAGCTTAGCTTTATTACTGGTCAATGTTAATTTTTTTGTTTCAAACCCAATTGGCAGAAGGGTCTTGACCCGAAACGTCACCTATTCCTTCTCTCCCGAGATGCTGCCTGTCCCGCTGAGTTACTCCAGCTTTTTGTGTCTATTTTGCCTTTAAAATTGATGCCACGTTTGAATCAGCAGCGTTTCTCTCCAAAACGTTTCATTTTTTTTGTAATGAGTGACAAACAAATCCAGTTCACCAAAACGTCAGTGGGGGTTCATCACCATCAAACATTAAGGTGGAAAAATTGGGATTGCTGGTATAAGATCCGCAACATCATGGGGAAAACGGGGGGGAGGAAATAGAAATTTAAAGTTGCTTTTGTTTTGCACAGCATTCATTTACTAACGGGTTAATTGTCATAGAAGGGATTGTAAATTTGTAATTTTCTTGATTTGGAATAAGGTCTAATTGAAATGAAAGCACATTTTATTTCAAAATGTTTTCCAATCTTAGTAAACACTCAACGTTTGGGAAAGGTGATTAAAAGAACTATTACCTTTAATGAGAATGTTACGCTGGGGGCAAAGTAGCTATTTACTACAACGTTGTTTTGGATACAGGCGACCAATTTAATGTTGATTGTACGAACCAATACGGAAATGTTTCGTGTGATTAACAGCCACTAAGGCGACTCAGGCGAGAGAAAGGAGAGAGACATTTTTGTAATAACCACTTCATTGCGATCGAGACGCGGATAACCAACAGCTGTTGTCTTAAGCATACTTACCTCTTGGCACATCCACCAGGTGACGACGGCCGACGTCTCGCCAGTACGTAAAGAGTTCGCTCTCATCTTGCTCGTTTTCCTCTTCCCCTTCCCCGTTGTCGTTGTGAACCAACTCCGTGTCCATATTATCGGTCATCGAATCCAGATCCTCCAAGCTGATCAGATGCCGACCCGACCGTCGGCCTGTTTCGGCGCTGTGACTTTGACGCTCCATCTGTGAAGTCGGAAACTTTTTATGTAGACAAATTTAAGCCGTCAAAATAGTACGTAAATCTGTGTTTCTGTTTAAAATCACATGAATGCAGGAACCATGACATTAATAATAATATTAGATTAAATGGGGATGAACCAGAGTTCACTCTCTGGTATTAAACTCGGGACATAATATTTTATTAGTAGCGTTGTTGACTTACCTCGGATTGAAGAGTGCCCCACTCCGACGAGTTTGTTTTTGTCATGAGCCGGAGCTGATTGCGGCGAATCGCTTCACTGAAAGAGAGGGACCCGAGCAGTGCGCCGAGAAACTGCCTCGAAGAATGGGAGGAACCAACTCCGCCGGAACGTAACACAGCGAGAGGTTCTCGTCAGGCATAGATCGCGAAACGTGTCCTCATGCACAAGATTTAATGCCGAATGTTTTCTTCATTCAGGCCTGGATGCCATGGCTTTTGGGAGTTTTTTTTTTTTGGGGGGGGGGGGTTCTTTCAAACCTGAAGAGCTGGTTTATTATGCCCTCAAGTCCAGTGATAAATCTATGGGTAGACACAGAAAGCTGGAGTAACTCAGCGAGATACATTTATCTTACACGATAAATCTATGGAAATGCTAGTTTGTTGATCCCGTTGAATATCACTTGTATGTTCCTTAGTAACAAATTAAATTCTGTATCTAAGGTGTGGTTAGGTTATACAGTGCCCTCCATAATGTAGGAGACCCATAATTTATTTATTTGCTTCTGTACTCCACACTTTGAGATTTATAATAGAAAATTGGGTTAAAGTGCACATTGTCAGATTTTAATAAAGGCCGTTTTTATACATTTTGGTTTCACCATGTAGAAATTACAGCAGCGTTTATACGTAGTCCCCCCATTTCAGGGCACCATAATGTTTGGGACACAGCAATGTAATGTAATTGAAAGTAGTCATGTTTAGTATTTTGTTGCATATCCTTTGCATGCAATGACTGCTTGAAGTCTGCGATTCATGGACATCATCAGTTCAATCAATCAATAAATCAATCAGTTTTATTCATCACATACACATAAGTGCAGTGAAATGAATTTGCCAGCAGCAGTACAATCAAAAAAGAACACACAATACACAATACAATTTAACACAAACAACCACCACAGCGTTCTTCACTGTGGTGGAAGGCACCAAGTACAGTCAGTCCTCCATTGTTCACTCGTGGTCGGGGCCATAACCGTAGTTGCTGGGTGTCTTCTCTGGTGATACTCTGCCAGGCCTGTATTGCAGCCATCTTTAGCTTATGCTTGTTTCGGGGGCTAGTCATTGGCACAAACGTTGGTCCTTGTGTTGATAAACAGCAATACAAGTTTGCAAAGGTCATGGAAAAACTAGGTGCCGAGAGCTCTCTTATACCTGCATTAATGAGGCAATTAAAACCTGAGCAATTACCTGAGCAAAAACTTGAGAGTGGTGAATCTCTGGAATTCTCTGCCACAGAAGGTAGTTGAGGCCAGTTCATTGGCTATATTTAAGAGGGCGTTAGATGTGGCCCTTGTGGCTATAGGTATCAGGGGGTATGGAGAGAAGGCAGGTACTGAGTTGGATGATCAGCCATGATCATATTGAATGGCGGTGCAGGCTCGAAGGGACGAATGGCCTACTCCTGCACCTATTTTGTATGTTTCTATAAACGCCTGTGAAGCCATTTGTCACAAACATTATGGTGCCCTGAAATGGGGGGCGGGGGTGGGGGGGGAACTATGTATAAACACAGCTGTAATTTCTACATGGTGAAACCAAAATATATAAAAATATCCTTTAATAAAATCTGATAATGTGCACTTTAACCACATGTGATTTTGTTATTACAAATCTCAAATTGCGGAGTACAGAGGTAAATAAATAAATGATGGGTCTTCATCTCAAACATTATGGAGGGCACTGTATAAGACTCTAACATGGATATTATGTTTTGAATGTGGGAAGATATCCCAAAGCAGTTTGCTGATGTGTAATTATCCATTTGGATGAGCTCCAGGTTTGGAGGGTTGATTAACAGAAGCTGCAAGGAAATATATTTTACTCTTGTGTTAACCAATACACCAATGGATCATGGGGGTGGATGAAGACAGATGGATGAATCACACTAGTACAATATAGGGTACTTTGCTTGGGATTCAATACGAATCACAATTTTCACTTAAAATATTGGTTAATGAGGAATAAGAATCAGTTGCAAAATAATGAAGTTTGTGGTAGTAGCAAAAGATAATGTACTTATTGGATTAGGCTTAGTGGTGGGGATGGGGTGAGATTTGTTAAAAGAGAGGGATTCCACTCTGATTGAAGCACAGACTGATCTTATGAGGAGGGTTTCAAATTAAAGGTGAAAGTTTGCTTTGCATTAATGAAAAATCCTAGCGTAGCAGGAACTGCAGAAGAAACATGTGACTAAACACAAGTAAAATGTGTGCTGTGAAGTTTTATTCGAGGAGAGGAAAGGTGCCAAGGTCAGACAAGATTGCATCATTGTTACAATCATTTTTGAGGAGGATGCTTTTTCGTAGACGAACTGAATTCTTATGAAGAGAAGGATGGAGTGTTGATTTGAATAGTTTCTTGGGCTTTAGTTGTAAAAGAGATGGATTTTAATCATCAGGAAGTAAAACTTTTTAAAGAGTTAATGGGCTGTTATTAATATATTTTCTTGGTGGGGATTGATGATAGTGAGGAATGTGTGATTCAGGAAAGGTGATTTGAAAAAAAACCTTAAATTCTGAAGTAGCTAGAATTTTGTTTTTTGTTCCATTCACTTTTTTACTTTGGGATTGGAAAAATATTTTAAATTAATCCAGATCCAGGTTTTCCATCCATCTTCTTTCTGAATGCCACTTGTTTAATATGTAGGTCAGTATAATGGATTAAAACTAGCCTGTGGTGAAAGATTTGTCTACAGCTTTGCAGCAAACATATCTCTGGCCTTTAGAATGACAAAAATTGTTAATAAAATTGCTAAATACTTTTTTGCAGGCATCAGTACTTTAATTTCATGTGGCAGAGAAATCATTTTTAAATGTACTACTAGAATAAGAATAGCAGTTCGTACTGTGGAACATTGTGGGCAAATAATCTCAGGCATGCTCTTCCAGAATTTATTGAATTCTTGTGGTTAAATACTTCTTTAAACTATTAAAACTTGTTTTTGTCTCTGAACTATTAAAGAGGTAGCTATGGAAAAGTAATGTTCATAGTAGACTGATCGTTTAGTATTGAGTATGGCAAATTCTACATTCAGTAATTTGGAATTTCTGTCATTTTATTCACTCCACGTTTCTATTAAATAAAGAGAAACACCAGCCCTAGCAGTAATTATACTTTGAGTTAATTCCATAATCTGGATAGTCATGATGGTACTTGGAATTGCCATGAGTTTGTGACATGGCACTGCATCGTCAGGGCATTATAGCCTTAATTCCAGTTGCCTATGTCGAGGGTCATCTAAGCCTTTATTTTATTCCTTTCCAGTCTCAAGGAGAGGACATCTGGTGATTTGTTACTAAGCATTTGACATTTATAGATCTTGAAGTTGATTAAGCGGACAGTTTTTACTGGGCTCTCCTCCCAGGTGGTGTGCTAACTTGTTCGGAATGAAGCTTGTAACTGCCTTGTCATTATATTATCCCAAATTATATTATATTTTGATCAACATATGGACAATCATGCTGTAAACTTTGAATGAATTGTAGCACGGGAGGTGGAATGAGATTGAGAACACAAGGGCATAAGGAACAGGAGTAGAATTAGGCCATTCGGGACATCATGTCTACTCTGCCATTTAATCATGGCTGATCTATCTCTCCCTCCTAACCCCATTCTCCTGCCTTCTCCCCATAACCTCTGACACCTGTACTAATCAAGAATCTATCTACAGTGCCCTCCATAATGTTTGGGCCAAAGACCCATCATTTATTTATTTGCCTCAGTACTCCACAATTTGAGATTTGTACTAGAAAAAAATCACATGTGGTTAAAGTGCACATTGTCAGATTTTAATAAAAGGTATTTTTATACATTTTGGTTTCATGTAAAAATTACAGCAGCGTTTACACATAGTCCTCCCCCATTTCAGGGCACTATAACGTTTGGGACACAGCAATGTCTTGTAAATGAAATTAGTTATGTTTAGTATTTTGTTGCATATTCTTTGCATGCAATGACTGCTTGAAGTTCATGGACATCATCAGTTGCTGGGTATCTTCTCTGCTGATGCTCTGACAAGGCCTGTATTGCAGCCATCTTTAGCTTATGCTTGTTTTGGGGGCTAGTCTCCTTCAGTTTCCTCTTCAGCATATAAAAGGCATGCTCAATTGGGTTCAGATTGGGTGATTGATTTGGCCACTCAAGAATTTACCATTTTTTAGCTTTGAAAAACTCTTTTGTTGCTTTAGCAGTATGTTTGGGATCAATGTCTTGCTGTTGAATGAACCACCAGCCAATGAGTTTTGAGGCATTTGAATGAACTTGAGCAGATAGAATGTGTCTATACCCTTCAGAATTCATTATGCTACTACCATCAGCAGTTGTATCATCAATGACGATAGGTGAGCCAGAACCTTCAGCAGCCATACATGCCCAGGCCATAACACCCCCACCACCACGTTTCACAGATGAGGTGGTATACTTTGGATCTTGGGCAGTTCCTTCTCTCCTCTTACCATCACTCTGATATAAGTTAATCTTCGTCTCATCTGACCACAAGACCTTTTCCCAGAACTGTGGTTGCTCTTTTGAATACTTCTTGGCAAACTGTAAACTGGCCATCCTATTTTTGCGACTAACCAGTGGTTTGCATCTTGCAGTGTAGCCTCTGTATTTCTGTTCATGAAGTCTTCTGCGGACAGTGGTCATTGACAAATCTACACCTGACTCCCGAAGAGTGTTTCTGATCTGTCGGACAGGTGTTTGGGGATTTTTCTTTATTGTAGAGAGAATTCTGTCATCAGCTGTGGAAATCTTCCTTGGCAGGGCTCTCACTTAACTTTTGTTCCCTGTTGCCAGTCGGGCAACCTTGGCAGCTTTTTAGGATGCCAAATGAGAGTTTAGGTGGTCATTTAAGACGGTTTGCATGACGCATGCGATAATGTGCTCGGACGAAGTGCGTAGACACCAGTCGGAATTATGCTCAATGAAGCATTCACATATTATTTCAGCTTTAAATAAAGTCATAAACTAAACATTTTCACCAATCAAGACATGATATATCCCACAATGACATGCAGCAAAATTATGACAGTACCCTGTATCTCCTCTTTTTACACATTGCAATTAATGCAATTTCTATTAGTTCTTTCCACTTCCAAACTAAAATGTGGTTGGATTATCTTGTCTTACCAGCCACGGTTGCCTCCTACTCCCTTTAGAAAGATTCTAAGGGGAGTAGGAGGCAACCGTGACTGACATTAGAAGTTATGGATAGAATAAAACTAAAAGAAAAGATGTATAACACAGCAAAGAGTAGCCGGAAGACAGAGGATTGGGAAAATTTCATAGGACAACAGAAGGAAACAAAACGGGCAATACGGGCTGAAAAGATGAAGTACGAAGGGAAGCTGGCCAGGAATATAAAGAAGGACAGTAAAAGCTTCTTTAGATATGTTAAGGGAAAAAGAGTTGCAAAGTCAAATGTGGGTCCCTTGAAGGCAGGCACGGGTGAAATTATTATGGGCAACAAGGAAATGGCAGAAGAGTTGAATAGGTACTTCGGATCTGTCTTCACTAAGGAAGACACAAACAATCTCCCAGATATACTGGAGGACAGAGGATCTAAGAGGGTAGAGGAACTGAAAGAAATTTTCATTAGGCGAGAAATAGTATTGGGTAGGCTAATGGGACTGAAGGATGATAAATCCCCTGGACCTGATGGTCTGCATCCCAGGGTCCTCAGGGAGGTGGCTCGAGAAATATTGAATTGATTGATTGAATACCTTTATTGTCATTCAGACCTTACGGTCTGAACGAAATTTCGTGCCTGCAGTCATACATACATCATACAATAATAAACAACAATAAACACAAATTAACACCACCACAGTGTATCCTCCAAGCACCTCCTCACTGTGGTGGAGGCAAAAATCTTAGGGTTACTGTCTCTTCCCTCCTCTTCTCCCTCTGCGCTGAGGCGATTCCCCACCGGGCGATGGTACAACAGTCCCGCGGCTCACCGAACCCCGCAAACGGGCCGGTTCAAACACCGCGGCCCGGGGGTGGTCGAAGCTGCCGCCCTCCAGTCCCGCACACGCAGCCGCTGGCCCGCGGCTGAACCCCGGACTCAGGTCACCGCCGCAGAACGCCGTCCCAGCCACCGGAGCACCGTTCCAGCCCCGAGCCGGATCGCCCTCACGTGAGTACCGTTCTCCCTCGGGCTGGGCCACTCCAACGGGAGTGCCGTTCTCCCTCGGGCTGGGCCACTCCGACGGGAGTGCCGTTCTCCCTCGGGTTGGGCCACTCCGACGGGAGTGCCGTTCTCCCTCGGGCTGGGCCACTCCGACGGGAGTGCCGTTCTCCCTCGGGCTGGGCCACTCCGACGGGAGTGCCGTTCCACCCTCGGGCTGGGCCACTCCGACGGGCCACAGCCCCTCACGGGAAAGTCTCTCAGCCCCTCGCCAGGCCGCTCTCACGAGAGCGCAGTTCCAGCCCCGGGCTGGGCCACCCTCACGGGAGCTCAGGGCGAGTCCTGTCAGCTGCCTCCAGAGTCCCGAGGTCGCCAGCTCCGCCATTAGGCCTCAGCGTAGACGGAGGCAGAGAAGGGGATACGACAAAAAGGTCGTATTCCCCCGAAGGGAGAGACAGCAAGCCCCGTTTCACCCCCCACCCCCCCACATAAACACGACCCAAAAACCAAAAACGTAACTAGACAAAACGAAAAAATACAACACAAAAAAGTAAAAGACAAACGGACTGCAGGCGAGCCGCAGCCGTTCCCGGCGCCGCCACTTCCGATATATATATATTAATAACAGCCCATTAACTCTTTAAAAAGTTTTACTTCCTGATGATTAAATAGTGGACGCATTGGTGATCATTTTCCAATGTTCAATAGATTCAGGATCAGTTCCTGTGGATTGGAGGATAGCTAATGTTATCTCACTTTTCAAGAAAGGAGCGAGAGAGAAAACGGGGAATTATAGACCAGTTAGCCTGACTTCGGTGGTGGGAAAGATGCTGGAGTCAATTATTAAAGAGGTAATAATGGGGCATTTGGATAGCAGTAAAAGGATTAGTCCAAGTCAACATGGATTTATGAAAGGGAAATCATGCTTGACTAATCTTCTGGATTTTTTTGAGGATGTGACAAGTAAAATGGATGAAGGGGTGCCAGTGGATGTAGTGTATCTAGACTTTCAGAAAGCCTTTGATAAGGTCCCGCACGGGAGACTGGTGACTAAAATTAAAGCACATGGTATTGGGGGTAGGGTGTTGACATGGATAGAAAATTGGTTGGCAGATCGGAAGCAAAGAGTAGGAGTGAACGGGTCCTTTTGAGAATGGCAGGCAGTGGCGAGTGGAGTGCCGCAAGGCTCGGTGTTGGGGCCGCAACTGTTTACCATATATATTAATGATTTGGAAGAGGGAATTAGGAGCAACACTAGCAAGTTTGCGGATGACACAAAGCTGGGTGGCAGTGTGAACTGTGAAGAGGATGTTAGGAGGTTGCAGGGTGACCTGGACAGGTTGAGTGTTTGGGCAGATGCAGTATAATATAGATAAATGTGAGGTTATCCACTTTGGTGGCAAAAACAAGGGGGCGGTTAGGTGAGGGGGAGGTGCAGCGAGACCTGGGCGTCCTTGTACACTGGTCACTGAAAGTTGGCGTGCGGGTACAGCAGGCAGTGAAGAAAGCTAATGGAATGTTGGCCGTCATAACAAGAGGATTTCAGTACAGGAGTAAAGAGGTTCTTCTGCAGTTGTATAGGGCCCTATCTGTATGAGACCACATCTGGAGTATTGTGTACAGTTTTGGTCTCTTAATTTGAGGAAGGACATCCTTGTGATTGAGGCAGTGCAGCGTAGGTTCACGATTGATCCCTGGGATGGCTGGACTGTCATATGAGGAAAGATTGAAAAGACTAGGCTTGTATTCACTGGAGTTTAGAAGGATGAGGGGGATCTTATAGAAAAATATAAAATTATAAAAGGACTGGACAAGCTAGATGTAGAAAAAATGTTCCCAATGTGGGGCGAGTCCAGAACCAGGGGCCACAGTCTTAGAATAAAGGGGAGGACATTTAAGACGGAGGTGAGGAAAAACGTTTTCACCCAGAGAGTTGTGAATTTGTGGAATTCTCTGCCACAGAGGGCAGCGGAGGCCAAATCACTGGATGAATTTAAAAGAGAGTTAGATAGAGCTCTAGGGACTAGTGGAGTCAAGGGATATGGGGATAAGGCAGGCATGGGTTATTGATAGGGGACAATCAGCCATGATCACAATGAATTGCGGTGCTGGCTCCTCCTGCACCTATTTTCTATGTTTCTATGTCTATGTTTATTCAGCGTATGATCAACCTGTGTCAATAAATCCTGGACCATGGTAACATATATGCTTAACCATGCACACTACAGATTGATGCAAGCATGTTTTCTGTGAAGGACTGAAAATTACCTTGATATGGCCATTGCATGGGTCGTTATTGCTATGGGTACAGAAACACTCTCGCTTCCCACATAATTTATCCACAACAAAATATACAGGTTGCAAGGAAATTTCTATTGGCATTTTATGATAATAGCTGTTAAAACCGACTCTACCCATCTGACAGGTTCAATATTACACTAACTGACAAGAGATGGCCAAAGGACATAACTGCAACAAATGTTCTTTTGGTAATATGTTTAAAGGTGTCGAAACGCCACATTACCGGACATTCAGATTAGATGTACGTGTTGTGAACAGCAATGAAGATATCCAGTTTGTACACACCAGATTTAAAAAAAGTTATTGATAAACGCTGTTTCCATCATTCCCACTTCAGAATTAACGTTAAAATTTCAACTGAAATATCTCCTGATCAAATTTGTGATGTATATGATCGACGGTAGAAGTAAAACCTGGATAAATCCAACGTATAGTTGTGAATGTTGCTCATTAAATAACTACAGTACTGATACTCCATATTAAGAGCATTGATTTGCAGTTAAAATGAATTCTGTAATAATGTGTCAACGGTAGCAGTGACAATCGAACACTGCGGTTTTAATGTTTCACGTGTTCACAATTTAATTAATCCATCTTTATGGACTAAAACAAATAATAACATTGGGAATTAAAATACATTTGATTGCATTCTGTTATCAATCATGGTTAATGTTCGCTCTGAAGACATTTCCAGCACAATAGGGTCAGGGAGGGGGGTGTGTGTGAATCAGTGCGGGGTGGATAGATGGTGGGGCGTGTGGGGTTTAGAAGGCAATCGGTGCGGAATGGATGGATTGAGGCAGGTGAATTAGTTGGTTGGAGTAGGTAAAATTGTGAGGGGAGAGCACGGGGGATGTCAGTGATGTTGAATGGGGGGTTTCAGTACGGGATGGATGGGGGTAGACAAAAGTGCTGGAGAAACTCAGCGGGTGAGGCAGCATCTATGGAGCGAAGGAAATAGGCAAAGTTTTGGGTCGAGACCCTTCTTCAGACTGTTCCCCCCAGTCTTCTTGAATGGGTGGATCAGTACAGGATGGATGGGGGGGGGGGGGGGGGGAGATCAGGGCAGGATGAATGGGGAGTGGGTCAGTACAGTGTGGATCGGAGGGTCTGTGCAGGATGAATGGGGGATCACTACAGGATGAATGAGGGGATGATGCAGGGTAAATGGAGGGTGGGTCAGTACGGGATGAATGAGTGGATTAGTGCAGGATGGATGGTGGATCAGTACAGGATGGATGGTGGAGAAGTGCAGGATGGATGGGAAGGGGGGTAAGTACAAGATGAATTGGGGGACCAGTGTGGGATGGATGGGGGGGTGGCAGGAAAATCAATGCGAGGTGGATAGGGTGATCAGCGCAGGATGAGGGCCCCCCCCTCCCTCCCTCCGCCTTGCCTCGGCGTGCAGGAGGGTTTGTTTTGAAAGCGCCGTTAGTGGATTTGCAAGCAGCGGCTTATCAGGGCGGGCAGGGTGCGGGAGGAGGAGGAGATGGAGCCGCTATCGCGGCCGCTGCTACCGCTGTGCGGGGCCCATCATTCGCTCCGACCTTTTGTCACCCTGCACCTAGTATCTTTGCCCTGCAATACAGCCGTCGCCGACACGAAACGTCACGTTCCTTTTCTCCAGAGATGCTGCCTGACCCGTGGAGTTACTCCAGTTTTTTTATGTCTATCTTCGGTATAAACCAGTATCTGCAGTCCAAGCCGGGCAAAATAAATCAGCGTTTAGGTTGCCCGGCGACACTTTGGGTGGTCAATGGCACCCGGACAACCGCTAATTTCGAGCCCTGCTTGGCCTACCAGTCCTTTTGCGATTAGTAAGCGCACCAGTGCCCACTTTCTTCTTAATGATGTTCCACACAGTTGATTTTGGTAAGCCTAAGGTTTGGCTGATGTCTCTAACGGTTTTATTCTTGTTTCTCAGTCTCATAATGGCTTATTTGACTTTCATTGGCACAACTTTGGTCCTCATGTTGATAAACAACAATACAAGTTACCAAAGGTGATGGAAAGTAGGTGCTGAGAGCTCTCTTATACCTGCATTAAGAAGGCATTTAAACACACCTGAGCAATTACAAACACCTGTGAACCCTTGTGTCCCAAACATTATGGGGGGGGGGGGGGGCTATATATAAACACAGCTGTAATTTCTACATGGTGAAACCAAAATGCATAAAAATACTCTTTAATAAAATCTGGCAATGAGTACTTTAACCACATGTGACTTTTTATTTCTATTACAAATCTCAAATTGTGGAGCACAGAGGCAACTAAATGAATAATGGGTCTTTGTTCCAATCATTATGGAGGGCACTGTATCTCTGCCTTAAAAATATCCACTGACTTGGCCTCCAAAGACTTCTGTGGCAAAGAATTCCACAGATTCACCACCCTCTGACTAATGAAACGTCTCCTCATCTCATTCCTGAAAGAACTTCCTTTAATTCTGAGGCTATAAGCTCTAGTCCTAGACTCTCCCACTTGTGGAAACACCCTCTCCACATCCACTCTATCCAAGCCTTTCACTATTCCGTACATTTCAATGAGGTCCCCCCTCATTCGTCTAAACTCCAGCGAGTAGAGGCCCATGCTGACAAACGCTCCTCGTAGGTTAACCTACTCATTCCTGGGATCATTCTTGTAAACCTTCTGTGGGCCCTCTCCAGAGCCAGCACATCCTTCCTCAGATATGGTGCCCAAAATTGTTCACAATATTCCAAATGCGGCCTTACCAGCGCCTTATAAAGCCTCAGCATTACATCCCTGTTTTTGTGTACAAGCCCTCTTGAAATAAATGCAAGCATTGAGTTTGCTTTCTTTACTACCGATTCGACTTGCAGATTAACTTTTTGGGATTCCTGCACCAGCACTACCAAGTCCCTTTGCCCTTCTGATTTCTGGATTCTCACCCCACTTAGAAAATAGTCTATGCCTTTATTCCTACTACCAAAATGCATGACTCCACACTATATTCCATCTGCCACTTCTCTGCCCACTCTCCCAACCTGTCCAAGTCCTTCTGCAGAGTCCCTGCTCCCTGTTTTCTCTACACTATCTGTCCTCCACCTATTTTTGTATCATCCGCAAAGCTTGCCACAAAAGTATTCAATCCCCTCGTCCAAATCACTAATGTTCAACGAGAAGAGTAGTGGCCACAGCACCAACCCCTGCAGGACTCCACTAGTCATTGGCAGCCAACCAGGAAAAACCCCCTTTGTTGCCACTCTGTCTTCTGCCATTAGCCGACCTGCTATCCATGCTAGTATCTGACCTTTGATACCGTGGTCTCTCATCTTCCTAAGCACCCTAATGTGTGGTACCTTATCAAAGGCTTTCTGAAAATCGAAGTAAACAAAATCTACTGAATTTCCTTTGTCCTGCTATTTCCTTCAAAGAATTCCAGCAACTTTGTCAAGCTAGATCTCCCATTCACAAAGCCATTCTGACTGGCCTATTTTATCGTGAAGTTCTAAGTACTCCGCAACCTCATCCTTTGTAATGGACTCTAAAATCTTATCAACCACCGAAGTCAGACTAACCGGCCTATCGTTCCCACTATTCTGCCTTGCTCCCTTTTTGTGCAGCAGGGTAGTATTGTCAATATTGTCGAGCATGAATGTTTTATTGTCAAATGTACCAGAACGGAACAATTAAATTTGTGCAGCAGCACAACACGATTGTAAACAATACTCAATAGATAATATAATGGAAAAAAACGAAAAAAACCCGTAAAAGACCAATATCAGACCTGCCAACATTGGGTGAGAGTTAAGAGTGAGATATCTGGACCCACCCTACGACAATGTCTATGACAAGCTACACCTAGTCGTCGTCAAGCTACGACAAGCTACGTCGACCGGCGACACAATTCCTCGTGAATTGGGACATCCACCTACGACCACACCTATGACAACCTCCGACCACAGCGGCGACAACCAACGACAACCGAAGTCAACTTACGTTCACCCGCATCAAGATACGACAAGCTATGACGTTTAACTTAAGCTTAGAAGTTGGGAGTCTAACTTGATACTTCTTTAGTTTGTTTCTGCCCATTTAAAACTAAATTCTCGAAAATAAAGTTAATACATGCTCACTTCACAGATAAATAAACAAAGTAATCATGAACAAATTATGTACCGTGCACAATCACTGTAGTGAAGCCGCAGAACTTCTAAATTCACCAAAGTGCATTGATGAGCTGAGATTGTCTGCACGTATAGCGTAGCCGGACTCGATCTGGCGACGTTACGCAATTCCAAGACGTGCGGGCATAACAAACATATACATATGCACCCTATGGGAAATGGCGTTTGGGAGCTCTATGACAGCTGTTTTAATTCAGATCGATTGTTGTCGGTAGTTGCTTATGCATATTAATAGTGTGCGGTGGGCCAATCAAATTGCTCGTTCTTTAAGGGAAACCCGCCGACAGAAAACTATTCTCATTGGTGAGTCACTCAGAATGTGGAGGAGATCTGGAAGTGTGAGAAATTCTGTGATCAGCGTGAGAGCATGAGAATTGCGTAAACTGCGTGAGTCTCGTGCTCAATGCGTGAGATTTGGCAGCACTGCAAAATAGTGCAAAGTCAAAACATACATACAACATACAATTCAATTTATTGTCATTTGGACCCCTTGAGGTCCAAACGAAATGCCGTTTCTGCAGCCATACATTACAAACAAATAGACCCAAGACACAACATAATTTACATAAACATCCATCGCTGTGATGGAAGGCCAAAAAAATGTATCTCTCCACTGCACTCTCCCCCCCGATGTCAGAGTCAAAGTCAAAGCCCCCGGCGGGCGATGGCGAATTGTCCCGTGGCCATTAAAGCCACGCCGGGTGATGCAAGGTCGCACACCGGGTCTTGGTGTTAGAGCCCCCGGCGTGCGCTCGCAAACTCCCGCGGCCATTCCAAGCCGCGCGGGGCGGTGATGTAGGCCCCGCTCCAGGAGCTCTTCAACCCCGCAACTCGGGCGGGAGAAGTCGCCGTTGCGGGAGCCCTGAAAAGCGGACTCCCTCCAGGGACCCGCGGGCTCCCGGTGCCGTCCGCCAAACCCGCAGCTGCAGCCACCGAATCTCCAGAGGTCGGGCCGCAGCAGCGTCCACCACCGCTCCACCCGCTCTGGACTCGGCCAGCTCCGCGACGGTGCAGTGAGTAGTCGGCACCACAGCCCCCGGTCTCCCTGTTGGAGGCCGCTCCTCGTTGCAGCCCCAACGACAACGGAGACCCGACAAAGAAAAGATCGGGTCTCCCGTGCAGGGAGAGATTTAAAAGTTACCCCCAACCCCCCCACACCACCCCCACCCCCCCACACACATACCCCAACAAAAATAACAAAAACTACATAAAAACATAGACATAAAATAATAAAAAACGCAGACGGACTGCAGAGGCCGCTGCTGACGAGAGTCGCGCCGCCCACCGAAAACAAAGCCCAAAGTCCCCAGCACAACCCAGGCAATTTGTTGTTCGGAGTGTAGTTGGAGTTCGTAGTGTTCAATTGGGAAGAGGCTGTTCCTGAACCTGGACGTAACAGTTTTCAGATTTCTATATCTTCTTCCGATGGCAGGAGTGAGATGACAGCGTGGCCAGGGTGTGTGGGTCCTTGATGGTGCTGGCTGCATTTTTGAGACAATACCTCTTATGGATACCTTTGATGGTGGGGAGGTCAATACCCGAAATGGACCCGGCCCTATTCACCATTTTTTGTTATCTCATTCATTCCTGGGCATTTGAGTTGCTGAACCAGGCCATGATGCATCCAGATAATATGTTCTCTTCCATACACCTGTGGACGTTGAAGAAAGTATTCGTGAACATACCAAATCTCCTCAATCTTTCAAGGAAGTGGAGGCCTTGATAGGCTTTTGTTATTATCGCATAAATGTGCTGAGTCCGGGACAGATCGTCAGAGATATGCACGCCCAGGAACGTGAAGTTGTTGACACTCTCCACCACCGACCAGTTGATGAAGATAAGTTTGTGGATCCTCTGCCTTCCTTTTCTAAAATCAACAATCAGTTCCTTGGTTTTACAGATGTTGGGGACAATGTTGTTGTTCAGGAACTATTCAATCACATGATTAATCTCCCTCCTATCCTCTGACTCATCATTATCCGTAATTCATCTAACATCCGTGGCGTTGTCAGTGTATTTAAATCTCAATGTTATTAATTTTTAGCGTGATTTTTTTTGATGCATAAAGCTCTCTTATTCACATTTGGTGAGACATAAATGCATGTGAATAAAAATAAATAAAGGCATTGAATGCTCACCAACTAGTTCAGTAGATAAATGGAAGGGATTTGCCATCTGGTGTTGGGACACAGAGACCGTTTGCAACGGAATCTTGTAAATATGAATCCTCTTACAACGTGAATAATAATAATAATAATATATTTTATTGTCATTGCACATAAGCGCAACAAGATTTGGTATGCAATTTCCAACCGATGTCACAATAAAGGATCTATCTATCTATCTATCTATCTATCTATCTATCTATCTATCTATCTATCTATCTATCTATCTATCTATCTATCTATCTATCTATCTATCTATCTAACATAAATAACTAATAATATTTGGATTTAGATATCTTGAGAACATGGATTGTAAAAAGAACAGTAAAACAGTCAAAACAGTTCAACACACTAAAGTGCAGATGTGTCTGTGCGACGTGACCATCCGAGGGAGACAGTCCAGGGGGGATGGGGGGCACTCAGCAGGGCCGGTTCAGAGCCGCTATAGCTCTGGGAATTAAGCTGTTCCTGAGTCTGGAGGTTCGGGCGTAGAAGGCCTTGTAACGAATAGGACTACATTCGCATATTCCGCTTTTAAAAAAAATAGTGTTTTATTCCTTTTAATGTATATATGACAGTAAAATTGCATTGATTTCAAAAATAACCTGAAATTAAAAATTGCTGGTGATAAAAAGTTGTTTAAAAAAAATCCTGTTGGATCATGTTCTGAGAGACTCCCACACTGCCTTCGAAAGTGGCTGAGCAAATCCATTCAGTTAAATGTGACTAGCATTGCCATTACCTGCACAATAATTGGAGATATGCCTTTGATGCCAGTTTTTCAATTGAAGCTCTCATCCTAAATATAACTTGCAGTTGTGGAAAAACATTAACTTAAGCTCATATTATCAATGATTGAGACAGATTAGTGAAAAAGGTATAATGGGCTGATGTCCTCATATAATAACGGCATTAAAGAAGGGAATAGCAGCAGTTCAAAATATTCAGAATTGGTTTCTAGCTTTACAGATTATTATGTATTATTTATCATGTCCTGCTGCATTCTGCCACTAACATCAATCATAATAACCTGCCGTGACTCAATTTTGTGCTGTTAATAGACATTTGTACTTGCAACTTGTGCATTCCAAAAGGCTTTGTCCAATGAAGTGCTTTTGAAATGTGGTTATTGTTTTAATGTAGGAAATCTGATGGGCTGCACACTGAGAAGTTCCCAGAAAGAGCAACATAATAATGATAAGATCTGTTTGCTGATCGTCAAGTGCACACCTTTTTGCGTATGGTGTGCACAGCCTAAAGTTGTCAGTCAACTTGTTCTATTTGATCTTATGTGATTGTGCATACCAGGTTGATTGCATTAGTTGAAACAGGACCAAGTGAAGGTTGCAATCTTGCAGCTGACAGACGTCTGGACTGACATCTTCAACCTGTCACTTGCCCAAGCAGTTGGCCCCACATGCCTTAAAACCACCTCCATCGTGCCGGTGCCAAAACACTCCACTGCGGCAAGCCTCAATGACTTCCGCCCAGTTGCACTTACTCCCATCATCGCTAAGTGCTTCGAGAGGCTGGTCCTGGCACAGCTCATAGGCTGCCTACCTCCCACACTGAACCCTTATCAGTTCGCCTATCGCAAGAACAGGAGTACGGAGGATGCCATCTCAACGGCACTTCACTCCGCCCTCTCCCACCTCGACAATAGAGACACCTACGTGAGAATGCTGTTCATCGACTATAGCTCAGCATTTAACACCATTATCTCCACAAAATTGATCACCAAACTCAGCGACCTGGGCTTCGACCTCTCCCTCTGCAACTGGATACTGGACTTTCTAACTAACAGAGCCCAGTCTGTTAGGTCAGACAACCACACCTCTTCAACCCTCACCCTGAACCGGCGTTCCACAGGGCTGTGTGCTGAGCCGCCTCCTCTACTCCCTCTTCACCTACGACTGCACACCTGTACATGGTACTATCACCATCATTAAGTATGCAGATGATACAACGGTGATTGGCCTCATCAGCAACAATGATGAGTCGGCCTATAGGGAGGAGGTCCAGCTCCTAGCATGGTGCGCTGACAACAACCTGGCCCTTAACTCCAAGAAGACCAAGGAGCTCATTGTGGACTACAGAAGGTCTAGGGGCGGCACGCACACCCCCATCCATATTAACGGGACGGAAGTGGAACGTGTTTCCAGCTTCAGGTTTCTGGGGATCAACATCTCTGATGACCTCTCTTGGACCCACAATACCTCAACTCTGGTCAAGAAGGCTCACCACCGTCTCTTCTTCCTGAGGAGACTAAAGAAGGTCCATCTGTCTCCTCAGATTCTGGTGAACTTCTACCGCTGCACCATCGAGAGCATCCTTACCAACTGTATCACAGTATGGTATGGCAACTGCTCTGTCTCCGACCGGAAAGCACTGCAGAGGGTGGTGAAAACTGCCCAACGCATCACCGGTTCCTCACTCCCCTCCATTGAGTCTGTCCAGGGCAAGCTCAGAACTGCTGTAGATTTGGGAGCAACAACAGCATCAGGAGCTTAGCAAGAGATATGACTGATTGGCTCTAGGCCAAGTGGGAGGAGAGAAGTGAAAACAGTTAAAGTACAGGTCAAGGACAGGCAGACTTGACTCAGAACTGCTGTAGTTCTGGGAGCAACAACAGCAGCAGGAGCTTAGCAAGAGATACGACTGATTGACTCTAGCCCAAGTGGGAGGAGAGAAGTGAAAACAGTTAAAGTACAGGTCAAGGACAGGCAGACTTGACTCAGAACTGCTGTAGATTTGGGAGCAACAACAGCAGCAGGAGTTTAGCAAGAGATACGACTGATTGGCTCTAGCCCAAGTGGGAGGAGAGAAGTGAGTCAGTGCTGGGAAAACAGTTGAAAACTGAGGAATTTGGTTTGTAAATTGGTAAATCAGGCAATTTATCAGTCAATTTAAGCAAGACTGCTCTTAGCGAGCGGCAGTGAGTGAGCGGCCTTGTGAGGGAAGTGCCCTGTGAGTCTTTGGCTCGAGAGTCTTCGGAGAGGAAAGAAGGAGATGTCAGGCAAGCTGATTCAGTGCGATGCTTGCAGTATGTGGGAGGTCAAGGACACCGCCGGTGCCTCTGGCTGCTACAAATGCGAGAAGTGCATCCAGGTAGAGCTCCTGAAGGGCCGTGTTGGGGAACTGGAGAAGCAAGTGGATGACCTCCGGTTCGTCCGAGAAACTGAGTCGTTCCTCGACAAGTCCTACAGTACGATTGTTACACCTAAGGTACTGGAAGAGAGAAGGTGGGAGACAGTGAGAACGGGAGGGAAGCATGGAATGCCAACGTCCCCGGGTGTTGTACCTCTTGTGAACAGGTTCACCCACTTAGAAGCTGTCGGGACAGAAGAGGTGTTTACACTGGGCGGCGGACTGGCTTGTGATGCGAATAGGGCTGTTGAGCCAAAACCAAAAAGGCCTAAGGCAGGCAACGCCATTGTAGTGGGAGACTCCATTGTGAGAGGTACGGACAGGGGTTTCTGCGGCAACAGACGGGATGCGAGGATGGTGTGCTGCCTTCCTGGTGCCAGGATCCAGGATGTCACGGACAGAGTGCAGAAAATCCTCAAGGGCGAAGGTGAACATCCGGAAGTGGTAGTGCATGTCGGCACAAACGATGTCGGAAAGAAGGGGATGAATATTCTGCAGCGTGACTTTAGAGAGCTCGGAAAAATGCTGAAAAGCAGGACCTCCAGGGTTGTTATCTCCGGTTTGCTTCCAGTTCCTCGTGCTGGCGAGAGCAGGAACAGGGAGATACGGGACCTGAACGTGTGGCTGAGGAACTGGTGCACGGGGCAGGGATTTAGATTCTTAGATCACTGGGATCTGTTTTGGGGTAAGGGGGAACTGTACAAAAGGGACGGATTGCATCTTAACAGGTGTGGGACCAGCATTCTGGCAGGCAGGTTTGCCACTGCTACACGGGTGGTTTTAAACTGAATAAGGGGGGTGGGGTGTCGAATGGGCTAGTGGAGGATGGAGTTAAAGGGAAAGGGTTTCTTAAATGTGTGAGCGTAGAGACAGAGGGGTGTAAAATGAGGGTAGAAGCAATAGGTAGCAAGGTGAAAAGTAAAAGTGGCAGGCCGGAAAATCCAGGGCAAAAATCAAAAAGGGCCACTTTTCAACAAAATTGTATAAGGGGTAAGAGTGTTGTAAAAACAAGCCTGAAGGCTTTGTGTCTCAATGCAAGGAGCATTCGTAATAAGGTGGATGAGTTGAATGTGCAGATAGCTATTAATGACTATGATATAGTTGGGATCACGGAGACATGGCTCCAGGGTGACCAAGGCTGGGAGCTGAACATCCAGGGATATTCAATATTCAGGAGGGATAGAGAGAAAGGAAAAGGAGGTGGGGTAGCGTTGCTGATTAGAGAGGAGATTAACGCAATGGAAAGGAAGGACATTAGTTTGCAGGATGTGGAATCGGTATGGGTAGAGCTGCGAAACACTAAGGGGCAGAAAACGCTGGTGGGTGTTGTGTACAGGCCACCTAACAGTAGTAGTGAAGTTGGAGATGGTATCAAACAGGAAATTAGAAATGCGTGCGACAAAGGCAAAACCGTTATAATGGGTGACTTCAATCTACATATAGATTGGGTGAATCAAATTGGCAGGGGTGCTGAGGAAGAGGATTTTTTGGAATGTATGCGGGATAGTTATCTAAATCAACATGTAGAGGAACCAACGAGAGAGCAGGCTATTTTAGACTGGGTATTGAGTAATGAGGAAGGGTTAGTTAGCAGTCTTGTTGTACGTGCCCCCTTGGGCAAGAGTGACCATAATATGGTTGAGTTCTTCATTAGGATGGAGAGTGACATTGTTAATTCAGAAACAATGGTTCTGAACTTAAAGAAAGGTAACTTTGAGGGTATGAGACGTGAATTGGCCAAGATTGACTGGCAATTAATTCTAAAAGGGTTGACGGTGGATATGCAATGGAAGACATTTAAAGACTGCATGGATGAACTACAAAAATTGTTCATCCCAGTTTGGCAAAAGAATAAATCAGGGAAGGTAGTGCATCCGTGGATAACAAGGGAAATCAGGGATAGTATCAAAGCGAAGGATGATGCGTACAAATTAGCCAGAAAAAGCAGCATACCGGAGGACTGGGAGAAATTCAGAGACCAGCAGAGGAGGACAAAGGGCTTAATTAGGAAAGGAAAAATAGATTATGAAAGAAAACTGGCAGGGAACATAAAAACTGACTGCAAAAGTTTTTATAGATATGTGAAAAGAAAGAGATTAGTTAAAACAAATGTAGGTCCCTTGCAGTCAGAAACAGGTGAGTTGATCATGGGGAACAAGGATATGGCAGACCAATTGAATAACTACTTTGGTTCCGTCTTCACTAAGGAAGACATAAATAATCTGCCGGAAATAGCAGGGGACCGCGGGTCAAAGGAGTTGGAGGAATTGAGTGAAATCCAGGTTAGCCGGGAAGTGGTGTTGGGTAAATTAAATGGATTAAAGGCCGATAAATCCCCAGGGCCAGATAGGCTGCATCCCAGAGTACTTAAGGAAGTAGCTCCAGAAATAGTGGATGCATTAGTAATAATCTTTCAAAACTCTTTAGATTCTGGAGTAGTTCCTGAGGATTGGCGGGTAGCAAACGTAACCCCACTTTTTAAGAAGGGAGGGAGAGAGAAAACGGGGAATTACAGACCAGTTAGTCTAACATCGGTAGTGGGGAAACTGCTAGAGTCAGTTATTAAAGATGGGATAGCAGCACATTTGGAAAGTGGTGAAATCATTGGACAAAGTCAGCATGGATTTACAAAAGGTAAATCATGTCTGACGAATCTTATAGAATTTTTCGAGGATGTAACTAGTAGCGTGGATAGGGGAGAACCAGTGGATGTGGTGTATCTGGACTTCCAGAAGGCTTTCGACAAGGTCCCACATAAGAGATTAGTTTACAAACTTAAAGCACACGGCATTGGGGGTTCAGTATTGATGTGGATAGAGAACTGGCTGGCAAACAGGAAGCAAAGAGTAGGAGTAAACGGGTCCTTTTCACAATGGCAGGCAGTGACTAGTGGGGTACCGCAAGGCTCAGTGCTGGGACCCCAGCTATTTACAATATATATTAATGATCTGGATGAGGGAATTGAAGGCAATATCTCCAAGTTTGCGGATGACACTAAGCTGGGGGGCAGTGTTAGCTGTGAGGAGGATGCTAGGAGACTGCAAGGTGACTTGGATAGGCTGGGTGAGTGGGCAAATGTTTGGCAGATGCAGTATAATGTGGATAAATGTGAGGTTATCCATTTTGGTGGCAAAAACAGGAAAGCAGACTATTATCTAAATGGTGGCCGACTAGGAAAAGGGGAGATGCAGCGAGACCTGGGTGTCATGGTACACCAGTCATTGAAAGTGGGCATGCAGGTGCAGCAGGCAGTGAAGAAAGCGAATGGTATGTTAGCTTTCATAGCAAAAGGATTTGAGTATAGGAGCAGGGAGGTTCTACTGCAGTTGTACAGGGTCTTGGTGAGACCACACCTGGAGTATTGCGTACAGTTTTGGTCTCCAAATCTGAGGAAGGACATTATTGCCATAGAGGGAGTGCAGAGAAGGTTCACCAGACTGATTCCTGGGATGTCAGGACTGTCTATGAAGAAAGACTGGATAGACTTGGTTTATACTCTCTAGAATTTAGGAGATTGAGAGGGGATCTTATAGAAACTTACAAAATTCTTAAGGGGTTGGACAGGCTAGATGCAGGAAGATTGCTCCCGATGTTGGAGAAGTCCAGGACAAGGGGTCACAGCTTAAGCATAAGGGGGAAATCCTTTAAAACCGAGATGAGAAGAACTTTTTTCACACAGAGAGTGGTGAATCTCTGGAACTCCCTGCCACAGAGGGTAGTCGAGGCCAGTTCATTGGCTATATTTAAGAGGGAGTTAGATGTGGCCCTTGTGGCTAAGGGGATCAGAGGGTATGGAGAGAAGGCAGGTACGGGATACTGAGTTGGATGATCAGCCATGATCATATTGAATGGCGGTGCAGGCTCGAAGGGCCGAATGGCCTACTCCTGCACCTAATTTCTATGTTTATATGTTTCTAAGCTATGTCTGCGAAGAGCGCGCAGCATCGTCAAGGACTGCTCTCACCCCAACCACAGACAGTTTACCCTCCTCCCATTTGGGAGGCGCTACAGGTCTCTCCATTGCCGGACCAGCAGGTTCAGGAACAGCTTCTTCCCTGCGGCTGTTACACAGCTTAACTCTGCACCTTGGTGATTGCAAGTCACCCCCCCCCGGACACTCCTTCCCCCAGAAAAATTACACTACTGCTACTCTATGTACATATATTTATTTTACTGTTCCATTATTCTATGTTCGCTCTTCTGGGTGAGATGCTAACTGCATTTTGTTGTCTCTGTACTGTACACTGCACAATGCCAATAAAGATGGAATCTGAATTGAATCTGAATCTGATCTCCCACCCCGTCAAGTACTAATTTACATGAATCCTATTTACCTTAGCGGCTTAAAGTGCCTTAAAATTGCGCACCACTATTCTAAGATGATGTCTGTTTTCCCTTCTGTTTGCATACATCTCTTGTCTTTTGCACTACGTCCTACCATCCACAAAAACGGGCGAACAATTTTTAATGTGTAGAAATATTGCTAACCTCTGTCATTAAAATATATTGTGTATTTAGATATGCACGTTCAATGGAAAGATTGAAAACTGAAAAATAAATTGTCAGTATCTCGTACCTTTTAATTTTCCTGATGTTTTTCTGAATGCAAAAAACTACAATATGTTGTATTGCCTTTTATTATGAGGCTTATGTTGATGATGTTTAAGGCTGCTATATTATTTCTTTCCTCATTAAATTGATTAACAAACAGGAGGAGTTAGATACTAATCAGGGAGACTGTCATGGCGGCCTTCAGAGAGGCCATACTGGTGGGTTCGTCTGCTGAGGCAATATGGGTAGAGCTTAAAAATAAAGTTCTTATGCTGTACTGTTCTATGATCTATCAATGAGTTCACTGCTTCAAATAATGTTATGAATTTAAAAAAAAAAATTGTTTTCAACATGAAATTCTAACTAACATCATGGAACTAATGATGAAGAATGATCATGGACAGCATAAATTGGAAATAATAGAACTTTGCAGATAAAAGACAGTAATGGGGCTTTTTCACGGGGCGAGTTGACGCAAGATGTCACCAGAGTGAAGAGGTCGTGGTCCAGCACGAGTCTCGCACGATATAACGGGGGTAGATAAAGAGTTCCCACGGTACTCTGCATTTCTGTTATTTGTGCGAGTGACTTGTCCGTTTCCCGAGCTTTCGCGTTAAATCTTGAATGAACATCGTGAACTACACGTGACACAAATGATGTAACTTTTTTTTTCACACACTATATATATCCTCCCTTGGTTGAATTGGCTCATTTGAAGACATATTTTACTGTGTATGTGGGAGACACAGATGGACTGAGCACAGTACCTCGGTCTTACTGTGTGTGGGAGAGGGGGAGAAAGAGACGTACACTCACAGAGGCAGAGTCTCTCAGCCTGTGTAAGAGGGAGGGAGAGAGAGAGAGAGGCACACACAAGGTGAATGTGAAATCTCACCTGCCTGTTTCAGTGACAGACACCCGCCGCCAGTAAATGAAGACACCCCCATCTGTCTCCCCCTCCTCTCCCTCGACTCCCCCACCTTTCCCTCCCAACTCCAGTCCCGTCCCGACCCCCTGGGAAACTGAATAGAGCAACAATATAGATATAGAAACTGAAACAATATAGAAACTGAATAGCGCAACATGGCAAAAACATCTCTGACACGCTTTACCCCCTTTCTTTGAGATTTTCTGGGAGCCATCTCTGCAAGTGTTCCTGTTAAAAAGATTATCCAACAATGACAATTAGGTGGGACGTCCTCGAAGGACACATACTCACCTTCTGTCCCCTCTGTTCAGCTTCCGGGTTTACCGTTCGCAGGAGTTCCCACGCGCTATATCTCTAAAATCTGAAGTTAGGTAATGTCTAAAGGAACTGCAGACGCTGGTTAATGCTGGTTAATACGCACAGAAGGACACAAAATGTTGGTGTAACTCAGCAGGTAAGTCAGATCTGGGAAGAAAAACATAAAAAGCTGGAGTAAGTCAGCGGGTCAGGCAGCATCTCTGGAGAAAAAGAATAGGTGACGATTCGAATCGGAGCCCTTCTTCAGACATCCTAATCGGAATTGAGTCTGAAGATGTGTCTCGTCCCGAAACATCAGCTTTTTTTCTCCAGAGATGCTGCTTGACTCGCTGAGTTACTCCAGCTTTTTGTGTCTGTCTTCGGTTTAAACCAGCATGTGCAGTTCACTCCTTACACGGGTCTCTGTACAACATTGATTGGTAGCGTTCCGGACCCCTGGACCCGAGGACTCCGAGCTGTATCTCTCAAAGAAGTACATGTGAAAAATTTCTCACGGACCATAAAAATGCGTAACCTTTCAGTAAAGTTCCTTTTAAAGTCCCTTTTAAAGATTATAGTTATTTTCTTGAATCTCATTAACATAACTCATGAATAAGTTGATGTCCATATGCGGATGCAAATCTTTATTTTTATTTATTTTTTAAATTCAATCCCACAGAAGATAATTTTTACTCACCTTCTGTCCCCTCTGTCCAGCTTCCGGGTTCACCGTTTGCAGGAGTTCCCACGGTACCCGCAAGAGTTATTACGGATATCGCACTGGCCACTACGTTCATATAATGTTGCAATACTCAACCACAAGTGTACAAGTCAATTTTGGAGAAATTCAAACTTTCTTGAATTTTCTCCCGAGTGACCAAGTTACACGATGACCTGCCGTTAGCGCTACGGTGGTCCACGGTGGTCCACGAATGCCGTACTGTTATCGCACGAGGTTCCCACGATGTTAAACTCCGGTTAACTCTTGCGTCAAGTCGCCCCGTGAAAAGGCCGCTTAATTCAACTGATTAAATGCATCTAAACAAAAGATATGTACATAGCAGCAAGTGAAAAAAGCAGGAAAAGTTTATCAATTATCTACATACAACCACTTCATTTGATGGTTTATATTGGCAGCAACTTTGACAAGTTTATTTGAGCTTGGCAGGCGGTTCTCTGGTAATTTATAAGGGCAAGCTGCTTGCTGAATCATCTGAAAGTGGACCAAACTTTGCAGTGCCTGGTTGTTGCAAATCAAGAAACTCTTCTGCATTCCAAACCCTGGAACTCCTCATGTAACAGCACTATGGGTGTGCCTGTGCCACAAGAGTTGCAGTATTTCAAGAAGGAAGTTGACAGCACCCCTTTCTTAATGGCACTTAGGGATAGTTATCAATCTTATTTGTGGCATCCACAGACTAGGAGGGGATATTAGAAATGTTTTCTACTTTTGTGCAGATGTGGATGTTTACTACCTCTCTGTCTGGAGAGAATACCACGGGTGGGCTGATAGGAGGGAAATAGCATTTTCCAACTGGCAATAGCTTATGTTATGACTAACCAAACTAAATTAATTACACTATTGTAAAGGTTTTTCAACTAAATGACATTCTGTGCTTTTTTTGTAGGTCTTGGAAGCATTCACAAGACGTCTGCTTAATACTGGAGCCATACTTCATAAAGATATAGCAAATTTGACCAAATATCAAATTGTTCTTTCACGTGAACAATTTAGAAAAAATCCACCAGGAAACATTGGGGTAAATTGCTAAACTTGATGAATTTTGACATATTTAGTTAATCTAATTCTTCTTGTGTACCATTTTGTAAATATGTGCTTTGACATTGCTTTCTGGATTTGGTTCCTTTTTATGAATTGATGAATGAATAATGAATTGAGAGTCTCCAAGACTTTTCACTTGTATCTAGTCAGCCCAGTTTGGCAGTCCAACAAGAACGTGTTTAATTTTATAGTTCACTTTCTTGCTTGCCCCTCTTTTCCCTTAATTATTTTGTTTATAACAATCATTGTGATCTCAGTCTTGAATATATTCTCAGTATTTGAGCACTCACAACCATCTGTTTATAAAATTCTAAAATTTCCAACTCTTGGGTAAAGTTCCCCTTGGTCTAAAGTGGCTGACCCACCAATTTTTAAGACAATGACCCTTGATTCTAAGAGGAGGACCAAGAATGTAATATATTTCGAACAGACCACCTTTCGTTGTTCAAAAGTCTAGGAGATAATATCCTTATCAAATTAAAATCCTTCGATGTAATTATTACTCTGCATGCAAAATATATTGGCTACCAAGACTACAGAAGCATAAGGCATTACAGTTGCTGTAAATCTAAAATAAAAATAAAGTGCTGGAAATACATTGCAAAGCAGGCCGTAACCATAGGAAATTAAAGAGAGTTATCTATGGAGGAAAATAAAGAGTGTGCAATCCAGAGTAGGAAGACTTGATCGGGCTGGACATATCCTTCACTTCCAGAGAAAATAAAAACAAGGAAAAAGAAGCAAAGAAGCTGAGCCAATGTCACAGATGGGTGACTGATATGAACAGAGAAATCAAGTTACCTGAAGTTGTAGAATTCATACTGAATCAAGAAGTGTGCAATGTGCCCAGAAAGACGTGGTGATGTTACTCAGGTTGTCTTGTGCTTGTAACAATGCAGGTGGCAGCAGACTGGCAGGTCAAAGTAGAAGAGGATTAGAAAATTAAAGTGACAGACAACGGGGAGGTGAGCGTTGTCCCTGTGGACTGAACGCAGGTGCTCCGCAAAGTGGACATAAAATTAGGGTTTGTGTTCTCCAATGTAGAGGAGGCAACATTATGAACACTGAATTATAGTGAATTATAACACTGGATTAGAAGAAGTGCTAGCCAATTGCTGCTACATCTGGGCAGACTGGCCCTAGAGGTTGGAAGGAGTGAGATAAAAGAACATGTGTTGCATTGCCAGCAGTTGCAAGAAAAAGTGCCACAAAAACAACAATGGTTGCCTGGAATAGAAGAGCGGATCCCTGCGAAAAACTAAAAGGGAAGAGAGAGGTGAAGTATATCGCAGTCAAATCTCTTTGACGGTGACAGAAAATGTTCTGTTAAATGTGGTGGGTATAACCATATAACCATATAACAATTACAGTATGGAAACAGGCCATCTCGGCCCTTCTAGTCCGTGCCAAACACTTTCTCTCACCTAGTCCCATCTACCGGCACCAAAAAAAGACAGGACATGCTGGAGTAATTCAGCAGGCCAGGCTGCATCCCTAGAGAACATTGATTGATAATGATAATGTTTTGGGTCAGGGACCTTTTTGAGACTCAAAACCTGCCTGACACGCTGAGTTACTCCAGCAATTGTGTCTTTTTTAAAATATAACAAGTGCTCATTTCTGTAATATCAGGCAGAGTACGTGTGGACTGTATGCATGGGGGGAATGGCCCACACTTCCCAGCGGGTAAAAGATTGATTGAATAAATACTCTTCTGTTTTATTGAGGATGGATATGTATGAATAATATCCACAACCGAGTTTAAGTTTTATTATCAGTTTAAGTTTTGATTTTAATTTCAAAGCTTGTTAATTCAGTTCTCTCTGCACAGTCTGACAAGGGTCGTGACCCGAAACATCCCCCATTCCTTCTATCCAGAGATGCTGCCTGGCCCGCTGAGTTACTCCAGCATGTTGAGTCTATCTCAAAAGTCACCAATATCCAGTTTAATGAGGTCTACAATAACTTGAATTTCTCAACTCTGCTACATGTTTATGGAGCCTTCATTCCAGAACAAGCTGTGCAATTCACAATATATCTCTGCATGGGCCTGGTTATTATATTTAGATTGACATTAACCATTTTGGGAATAGGCAACAGCTCGTGCAGAAGTTGTTGATTCATTCTACCTATGGTTAAGAATGAAAACACTTTGGTGTATCTTCTTTCAAAATAAATGCTCAAACAGCCATAAAATACCTTGGCACAAATGACAACAAACTAAACAAAGATGGAGCACTAGGCAGCAGCGGCAACCTCCCAATAATAGGATTAATTCTATCATAGTTCCAAAGGATCCTGAAATGATTCAGCAACCCAATACTGGAGTCACAGCTACATCAGCAGAAAATGAAGATGATTTAATCTGGGACAACCATGTACCAAGTGACGTTTCTTTTACTTTCTACAGCCCTTTTCTGCATCAAGGACATATTTCTCTTAAAGCAGATCCACATTTGAATGTCTTTCTAAGGTTGGCGAGTTGGAAGCCTACAGAGTCATAGATCTATACAGCATGCGAACAAGCCCTTCGCCCCAATTTATCCATGTTGACCAAATTACTGAACATAGTCTCACTTCCCTGCCCCAGCTCATATACCTCCAAATCTTTCCCATCTTCATGAAAAATACAGATGAGAAATGTTCCTTTAACCCTCACCCATCTCCTGACCCTCACCCTCACACAGACAATCTTATTAATCACGAAGGGACCCTATTATCTCCCTAGTTACACTTTTGCCCTTAATATGTGTAGAATATCTTTGGATTCTCCTTCACCTTATCTGTCAAAGCTATCACGTCTCCATTTTGCCATTCTCATTTCCATCTTGTGTACTCCTATACTCCTCAAGGTAATCAGGTGATCTAACAGCCTCTTTCTTGACTATAACCTCAATATCCCTTATTATCCAGTATTCCGTACTTCTGCCAGCCTTGCCCTTCACTCTAACAGGTACATGCTGCCCCTGAACTCTCATTATCTCAATTAAAAGTTTCCCACTAATCAGATGTCCCTTTATCGGCAAACACTGTCTCCCAATCAATTTCTGAAAGTCCCTGCCTAATACTATGAAAATGGGCCTTGCCCCAATTTAGGACGGCAACTTTCGGACTGGTCCTATCCTTTTCCATAATGATTTAAAATATAATAGATTAAGATCACTGGTCCCAAAGTGCTGCCCCCAACTAGCACTTGAGTTTTCCCCCTTCTCTAGTAGTGCCACCTACATGGTCATTTAGAAATGTTTCCTGAACACACATAAGAATTTCTACCTCATTCAAACTCAACGCACGATGACAGTCTCAGTTGATATTTGGAAAGTTGAAGTCCCCCGCTAATTTAGTTTAGTTTTGAGGTACTGCGCAAAACAGGTCCTTTGGCGCACCGACCAGCGATCCCCGCACACTAACACCATCTTACACACATTAGGGACAAGTTACAATTTTACCCAGCCAATTAACCTACAAACCTGTACATCTTTGGAGTGTGGGAAGTACCGCTGTGCCACTGTGCCGCCCTACTACGACTTTGCAGCTATGTGTGCCATATATTTTCTCCTCTAATTCCTGCTGGCTATTGGGTGCCTTCAGGTGAAGTCTATCAAACTGATCAACTCCTTATTTCTCCATTCCACCCAAATAGCCTCAGTTGATGATCCCCCAGAAATATCCTCTCTATGTACCACCATGATGTTTTTTGTAATGAAAAAAGCAACTTCCTCTCCTCTCTTACCTCCATCTCAATCCATCCTGCAGCATTAACCTTCCATAACATTGTGCTAGCAGTCCTGTCCCTCCCTCAGCCATGTTTCTGTAATAACTATAATATCCCAGTTCCATATTCCTATCGATACCCCGAGTTGTTGTGTTAAAATATGTGCGGTTTAAACCATCAGACTTCCCTTGCTCCCTGCAAAACTCCTGCCTTTACTGTCTTCTAAATCTGCTTCCTAACCTGTATCTAGGTATGTTGCAAAGCCTACCTGAAGCGTCTTTGAAAATCTGCCGCTACGGGTGTGCGCGATTTTGGCGCCGTTTAGAGGGGGCGGGTTTAAAACGCGATTTTCTCTAGGCTGTTCAAATCGAAGATGTTCAGCCTAGTTAATTATTAACGAAAAATCGCTGGAAGACCCCGTCGCAAAAGCTATTATTAGGTTTAAAGGCCTTGAATAATAGTTATAGTAGTTTAAAAATCAATCTCTAAACCCGCGAACACCAGCAACCGCAGGGTCTCATAAAGCAGATAGCAGAAGGAAGGTTGTATATTTTTACATTAAAAAGGGCTTCTAAAGATCCCGTTATACAAAGTTTACTATTGCGAGTAGCTCATTTTGGCCCCATTATATCGCGCAGTATTTTTCTGGGCATTTGAGGCACAAATCTACCGCAATGTGAACGTTCTAAACCAGCGCGTTCCACAGGGACCCACTGGAAAGCTGATTTAAATGGGCATTTATTTACAGCAATTGAACACTGAATTCCTTCCATTTGGCCTATAAATTAATGTAAATGAGATTTAAAAATCATGTTTTATTGTGAATTATTTGTGAATATTATTTGGACATTTAGGCTATTTAAAAATGTTAATCATTTATTAAGAAATGGATAGATGTTTAGATCTAGTAATTGAAGTCTGAAATTAGCTACAATTAGGTAACTAACTAATTATATGCTTTAATTTCAGGTCATCCAAGTAAGATTATTTTATATTTGTTTCAGAATGCTTCAATCTATGATAACTGAAAATTTCATTCAGTTCTCTTAATTTTTAAGAAAGTTATGGGCTTTTGACTGTTCACGATCACAACTTTTTTGTTATGTCCATAGAAAATCAATAGGGAACAAGATGCTCATTTCCGAGTATGAAAATGGCCATAACTTTTTAAATACTTGAGATATGAAAGTGAATTAGGTGTCAAATTAAACTTATTTTTATGCTTTATCTGATGGGATAAATTACAGACTTGATTTTTAAAATCTCAAAATTTTGTAACATTGCTACTGTATCTGCCTCAACCTTCTTATCTGCCTCCATACTGCTTTGGGGCCCAGCCACCTGCCAGGCTAGTTTAAACCCTCCTGAGTTTAAACTAATGTGACATGGGGGCGGAGGTTGGGTGGAATCTATTTTAGGGAAAGGTTTAACGTAAGCAATGATAAGCCTGATACCTCTAAATTTAGCTTGCCAATGTACCTTGCAAATAACACCATCTTCGTTATTGATATTATGATGGCTGGTTAGTGAGGCCATTAAGAGTTTTAAAAAAGATACTGTGGCCGATCCCCACCGTCTCTCTTTAAAGCGTTTTATCACGTGATCCAGAGTTAATAGGTAATATTTTCAGTTTGTAGATCAAGTGTGGGACGACCCTTAAAGTTAGCCTTGTCCTTATTGCTAAAATTGATGATCCATTAAATTGAATAGTATAGCTAATGGGTGACCAATCTTTGGGTCGATCAAGTTAAGCATTTTTACAAACGTTTTGACCAAAAGACCTGAGGAATGTTTATATCAATGATCATCAGATAGGATTTATAAATAATAATTGTAATCCCTGACTGCAGTTCTTATTGGGGCTAACAGAATCAAGGGATATGGGGAGAAAGCAGGAACGGAGTGTGGATTTTGGATGATCAGCCATGATCATATTGAATGGCGGTGTTGGCTCGAAGGGCCGAATGGCCTACTCCTATGTTTCTATAGGAATTTTAAGGACATTGTGGTTGTTTTTATAAACCCGGCGAAAGTCTTTCACTCAGTTAGATAGATCAGTATCTGGAAGGATTTTATAGATTTTTGTTTTACATCTTAATACAGACTCTTTTACTGTAATTGAGGGTAAAAGCGGCAAGACAGCGCATAAGCCTATCTGGATCAGCTTGTGGCTAGCTCTTCTTAGTGCACAACATCTGTGTCGGTTGGATTTTTTTTAAACTGCAGATATTGGAAATCGGAAACAAAAAACGAAATGCTGGAAACATTCAACAAGTCAGGCAGCATTTATAGAAAGAGAAACTGTAAACATTACAGATTCATAAAGATGAATAAGAAAACAGGTTTTGGAACAGCTTGTCATTATTTTGTCTCGGTTTTTCTAGTTATACCCGTATTGTCTGGCATATCCTGGAGCCGTAGTACCATTGTCACATTAATAATAATAATAATAATAATAATAATAATATCTTTTATTGTCATTGCACGTTAGTGCAACGAGATTTAGTATGCAGCTCCAACCGATGAAAAAGAAAAGTAAAATAAATAAATAAGCTGTGTGTCGTGACCATCCGAGGGAGACAGTCCATGGGGGGTGGTGGGCACTCAGCAGGGCCGGTTCAGAGCCGCTATAGCTCTTGGAATAAAGCTGTTTCTGAGTCTGGAGGTTCGGGCGTAGAAGGCCTTGTAACGTCTGCCGGAGGGAAGTAGTTCAAACAGTCCGTTACAGGGGTGTGATGAGTCTTTATGGATGCTGACGGCCTTCCTGAGGCACCGTGTGTGGTAGATGCCCTCCAAGGCTGGTAGCTCTGTCCCAATGATCCTCTGCGCTCTGTGGACGACGCGCTGAAGAGCTCTCCTTTCCGCCTCCGTGCAGCTGAGATACCACACAGAGATGCCATACGTTAATATGCTCTCTGTGGTGCAGCGGTAGAACGTAGTCAGCAGCTGTTGGGGCAGACCAGTCTTTTTTAATGTCCTCAGGAAGAACTGTCGTTGCTGTGCCTTCTTGACCAGCGCAGCGGTGTTGGTGGACCATGTGAGGTCCTCTGAAATGTGAGTGCCCAGAAACTTAAAGCTGGACACTCTCTCCACACTTTCCCCGTAAATGGAGATTGGGGCGTATTCTCCATTATGGGACCTCCTGAAGTCAATAATCAGCTCCTTGGTCTTGGAGGTGTTTAGTGACAAGTTGTTACGTGTGCACCAGTCCGCCAGGTTCTGCACCTCCGCCCTGTATTTTGTTTCATCACCGTTGGTGATCAGCCCAATCACTGTTGTGTCGTCTGCAAACTTCACGATGGTGTTGGTGTCGAATGCAGGAACACAGTCGTGAGTGAAGAGGGAGTAGAGCATGGGGCTTAGTACACAGCCCTGTGGTGTGCCGGTGCTCAGGGTGATAGTGGAGGACAGGTGCGGGCCCAGTCTCACTGCCTGCGGTCGCTCCGTCAGAAAGTTCAGGATCCAATCGCATATCGGCGAGCTGAGGCCTAGCTGGTGGAGTTTGGTGGTGAGCTTGGTGGGGATGACCGTATTGAATGCAGAGCTATAGTCAACGAAGAGCATCCTCACGTACGTGCCCTGTCTGTCCAGGTGAGTCAGGACAGTGTGAAGAGCCAGAGAGATGGCATCCTCTGTTGATCTATTTGCCCTGTATGCAAATTGATGAGAGTCCAGTGAGGCAAGGATGCTGGATTTTAGACTAGATTAGATTAGATTCCTTTATTGTCATTCAGACCTTTCGGTCTGAACGAAATTATGTTGCCTGCAGTCATACACAGAACCAATAAAAACAAAACATATAATAAACACAAATTAAACATCCACCACAGTGAGTTCACCAAGCACATCCTCACTGTGACGGAGGCAAAGTCTTAGTCTCCGTCTCTTCCCTCCTTGTTCTCCCTCTGCGCTGAGGCGATCGATCCAGGCCGGAGATGCCGCCCTCCAGTCCAGCGGACCTCCGTGGTGATGTCGCCGCCGCCGAAAGCCGGAACGCCGTCTCCGCTCCAAGACGGCCCACCACAGCATCAGCTCCGGGCAGCCGCCCCAGCTCCAGGCCGCCGCCCCAGCTCCGGGTCCCGCAGTCTCTGCTCCGGGCCGCCGCCCCAGCTCCGGGTCCCGCAGTCTCCGCTCCGGGCCGCTGCCCCAGCTCTGGGCAGCCGCCCCAGCTCCAGGCCGCTGCCCCAGCTCCGGGTCCCGCAGTCTCAGCTCCGAGCCCCACTGCATGAGTTCCAGGCCGCCGCCGAAAGCCAGAACGCCGCACCAGCAAGTCGGGCCACCGCTGCCTTAGCCCCGAAGACGGCCAGCCTCTCGTTGGTGAGTCCTGGCTGGCTCTGCCTCCGGAGCCTCAGGGTCAGTCGCAGGCTGGAGGCCGCCAGCTCCGCCATTAGGCCTCAGCGCAGACGGAGGCAGAGAAGGGGGATACGACACGAAAAAGTCGCATTCCCCCGAAGGAAGAGACAGAGAACATGTTTCACCCCCCCTCTAACACAACCCAACAAACTAAAACGTAACCAAAACAAGACAAAAAAAACAACAGAAAAAAGTAAAGACAGACGGACTGCAGGCGAGCCGCAGCTGTTAACAGCGCCGCCACTTCCGGATTTGATGTGGGAGAGGACCAGCCTTTCGAAGCACTTCATTGGGATTATTATGCACACAAAGCATATTGTGCCTGTAACTGCCATCTCATTAATCAATCTGGACTATCCTGTCACAAATATTGCCTTAGATAGAAACAAAATGGTGGTATAAAGAAGAGACTCGACCCAAAATATCACCCATTCCTTCTCTCCAGGGATGCTGCCTGCCCCGCTGAGTTACTCCAGCATTTTGTTTCTATCTTCGATTTAAACAAGCATCAGCAGTTCCTTCCTGCACAAACATTGCCTTGTTCTACTCATTCCTCCCATACCGTCTCTGTTCCTTGCTTTTCTCTTTCCCAGACCTGACAAAGAGTCATGCACTTGAAATTTTAACAGTCTTTTTCGTTCCATAGATGCTGCCTGACTTTCTGAATGTTTCCAGCTTTTTCTTTTCTTAATTAGAGAGTGGATGCCATTTGTCCTGCATTCAAAAAAATAACAACTGCTGGGGAACCTTAGGCTTTTGATCATATTAAAGATTAAAAGAACCCTCCATCCATTCAGTATTCAACAGAAATTATATTTTCTGTTCTCCAATGTTATCAGCAAATTGGATAGAAATGTTTCAGGATGGAGGGGCACCAAACTAGAAATATATGCACAATGCAAATAAGTTTGTTAAAAGCACACATGTAACATTTAAGACCTGCTCCCCAGAACAGATCCGACATTCACATCTAGTTAACATGGAATATTGCTCAAGTATGTCCAGCTCTCAAAAACTAGGATAAATCTAGCTAATTATCCTCAAATTAGTCTATTATTAATCAAATGATAAAAGGCATCAGCAATAGTGCCATCAAACAGCACTTGATCACAAATAACATGCTTACTAATGTACAGTATGTATTCCTTAGAATGTAGGAGCCCAGAACACAGAACTATCCCATCAATCCCATCCCCCCTATTCTCTCTCCTGCCCATTAACTCCACTGAGGAACGTTTGTGATTTTGTGACCGATGTTCCATTTCAACAAGTTTTAGAACACCACAGGCAGGCTGTCTTGGTATTGGTTTATTATTGTCACACGTACTGAGATAAAATGAAAAACTTTGTTTCATGGGATCCAGTCAAATCATATTATAGATGAAAACTTACAATATTATAGTGTTACAGTTACGGAGAAATTTGTTCAGATTTTTTTTAAAGTGCAAGGGCCACAATGAGGTAGGTTGGGAGGTCGCACCACATCCTTAGCTTATGAGAGGGATGCTCGGTGGCCAGATAACAGCAGTGAAAATGCTGTTCTAGAATCTAGTGGAAGATATATGCTTTTGTATCTTCTGTCAGATGGGAGAGAAGAAAATGACCAGGGTGAAAATTGTCCTTGACTATGTTGGCTGCTTTCATAAGGCTGTGTGAACTGTAGATAGGAACGACTGGGGGAGTGAGGACAGGAGAGTGTGGGAGAGGCTGTTTCGTGTGGTGGACTGAGCTGCACCTACAACACTGCAATTTCTGATGGTCTTGGGCAGTACTGCTAAACCAAGCTATGAAGCATCCCAATAGGATGCTTTCTATGGTGCAAGTATGAAAATTGCTAAGAGTCATTGGAGACATGCCAAACCTTAGGCTTCTGTAGAAGTAGAGGCCTTGGTGGGGTTTCTTTGCTGTAGCTTTGATATGGTTCGTCCAGGACAAATAGTTGGTGATATTTACTTGAAGCTACGATTTTTCGCCACCTTACCATTCTCCTGTGTTTCAAGGGCAACAAGTTTTGATCCGATCAATGGCATATTTTAAAAGTTATTAAGGTTTAAAAATCTTAAAAAACGCGCATCCGCAGATTGGTCTCCTCTCATGTCAGTCGCTGTCACACAGATTGGTCTTCTCTCCTGTCAGTCGCCGTGATGGCGACGCCATTTCCTGGACCATCGTCGCACTGATTGGCCGGGTCTGCTGTCAGTCACGGGCGGTGCCCACCTAGCCTGGCGAGGAAAATAGAAAGCTGGAGGAGTGGAGTGAGCATCACTAATGGGCCTGTCCCACTTAGGCGACTGCAGGAGACTATGCAGTCGCCACATGTTCACGGGTGGTTGCCGGGGAGTCGCCTTCATGGTCGTGAGGAGTTGCCGCATTCTGGGAACTAGTCACGGCCTGATTATGGTCGCCGTGAATTTTTCAACACGCTGCTTGTACTCGGCTTGTACTCGCTTGTATTCGCTAGAATTTAGAAGATTGAGGGGGGATCTTATTGAAACGTACAAAATTCTTAAGGAGTTAGACAGGCTAGATGCAGGAAGATTGTTCCCGATGTTGGGGAAGTCCAGAACAAGGGCTTACAGTTTAAGGATAAGGGGAAAGTCTTTTGGGACTGAGATGAGAAAAACATTTTTCACACAGAGAGTGGTGTATCTGTGGAATTCTCTGCCACAGAAGGTAGTTGAGGCCAGTTCATTGGCTATATTTTAGAGGGAGTCAGATGTGGCCCTTGTGGCAAAAGGGATCAGGGGGTATGGAGAGAAGGCAGGTACAGGATACTGAGTTGGATGATCAGCCATGAACATATTGAATGGCGGTACAGACTTGAAGGGCCGAATGGCCTACTCCTGCACCTATTTTCTATGTTTCTATGTTGCGAAATTAGCGGCAAACTAGAATGAAGCCGCCATGGAGAGTAGCGAGAATTCCCGAGCCGGAGCTGGGTCGCCAGGAGGTCCTAATGGGTTGCCAGGAGGTTGAAGGTTCTTGGAAGTTCTCATAGGTTGTAGCCGGTGCTGACCGGTGAATTTCATTGGGAAAAAAAAGAAAGCAGTAGTTTTCAGAACCAAGGATAACCGACCGGTAATGTTAAATGGTGTTTGTGTCTGTCTGTCTGTCTGTCTGTCTGTCTGTCTGTCTGTCTGTCTGTCTGTCTGTCTGTCTGTCTGTCTGTCTGTCTGTCTGTCTGTGTGTTCCACTCCGACAGTCGCCGGCAATCCGCTGAAAAATCGCCTAAGTGGGACAGGCCAATCAAGCTCCACTGGCTGGAGCTGCGTCTGCGGGCGCCTCCGTGGTGCCGAGCGGGCGAGTAGCAGAGTCCACTTCACGGCCGCCGAGGTGCCCAGCCGCGGGCACCATCGGCCGCTTCATCCGACCTGGGCTTCTACACATGAGGCCCCGGCCGGGGTTCTACGCGGTGATCCAGGAGGCATCGAGTCCACGGCGGTGGGGTCTCGCCGCGGCGGGGCCTTCCCAAATTAAAAAATCCGCAGGGAAATCTATCCCTTCCTCATTTTTCAGTTTTTTCCTTGTCTAATGTCTGGTGGGGGAAGAAAGGGGGAATAGAGGTAGAGGAGGGGGGGGAGTGGGGGAGCTAGGGAGTGGGGAATAGAGGGAGAGGAGGGCAGTGGGGGAGGTGCAGAGGTATAGTGGGGGAGGATAATGGGTATGCGAGGAGTGGGGGAGATGGGGGATAAATGGATAGGAGGGGGGTAGGGAGGGGAGAGGAGTTATGGAGGGAGGGAGGGAGTGACTGAGGGTAGGGGAAGGAGAGGGATGGAATGGTGAGGGAGGGATTGGGGAGGGGAGGAGGGGAGGAGGAGAGGGGAAACATCCTGGGACGGTAAGGAGGGAGAGTGGAGGGGATTAAGGGAGAGGAGGGGGTAGGGAGGGTGAGGGGGGCAAGTGGGGGAGGAGGGAGAATAGAGGGAGAGGGGGGGAGAGTGAGGGAGGTAGGGAGTGGGGAATAGAGGGAGAGGAGGGCAGTGCGGGAGGTGTGAAGGGATAGTGGGGGGATAGGGGGAGGTGAGGAGTGGGGGAGGTGGGGGATAGGAGGGGGTAGGGAGGGGAGAGGAGTTATGGAGGGAGGGAGTGACTGAGGATAGGGGAAAGGAGAGGGAGGGGAAAGAAGAGGGGGAGGGAGTGCTGGGGGATGAGGGGAAATGAGCTGCTCCTGCGCAGTTGGGGGCAATGCATGTGCGGTGGAATATTGCGTTGGGGGAACGGGTTGCGTTGAGGGAACGGGTGAGTGGTGGAATATTGCGTTGGGGGAGCAGACCCAACGGGACTGCACTTAGTCTATTCATTTTAAATCTAACTGCCACAGAAATTCATTTCATGCTACATCATGCTGTTGAGACCAAAATCAGATCAGCCTTGTCCTTAGTGAATGCAAAGCAGTCTCGGGGGCTATATGGGCTACACTGGTTCCTAATTCTTATATTCTAATGCTTAAAGGATTATTTTTTTTAATTTGAAAGTTTCAGATACCACTGGCTTCTCATTCCAGCATTGTTTATTTGAATCCCAAGTTTCCCTATCTCTGTGCTAGTACTCCTATCTGGATCAATACTCCAGGCTTCTGAATATAATTCAATAAATGCAACCACGTATGCTACTATGGAAAGAAGATGCAACTAAATTATAATGTGGACCGCAACTCCTGAACAGGTCCCCTTGATCTTCACCTACCACCCCACCGCAAGAGGACATGATTTGAGAATTAAGGGACAAAAGTTTAGGGGTAACATGAGGGTGAGCTTCTTTACTCAGTGATAGCTGTGTGGAATGAGCATCCAGTGGAAGTGGTGGAGATGGGTTCGATTTTATCATTTAAAAATAAATTGGATAGGTATATGGCGGGAAAGGAATGGAGGGTTATGGTCTGAGTGCAGGTAGATGGGACTAGGTGAGAGTAAGTGTTTGGCACGGACTAGAAGGGCCGAGATGGCCTGTTTCCGTGCTGTAATTGTTGTATGGTTATATGGTCCTTTCACAACAGAGTGATGGATTTCTGAATATTGAGGGAAACAAGGAAGGCTTGTGCCGGAAAATAACAGATTATCTTGATCTTGAAGGTGAAGCAGGTTTAGAGGACCAACTGGTCTTCTACTAGGTCTTGCGTCTCGAAAAAACATAAGAAACATGCTTTGCTTAAATAGTGAAACTGGTATGAAATCCACAAAGACTGAATGTGAAAACGCTTACAAGAAAGATTATAAGGAGACACAGAGGCTGCAGATGCTGGAATCTTGAGCAAATAATACATGTGGCCACAGCTAATTGAACAATTTCTCTCAAAAGAATATTAAAAACATCACCATATTTATACCAGAAATTAAAGGTGAAATTTACTATTACGAATTGGCATCTTCAATAGTCACCCAGCTGACTTTTTTTCTCATTACATTTTTTAACCAGGGTGTTCAACGAGGTATGGCAGAAGGAGATTATGCTCTTTGTATTAGTCTTTACCATGGATATGAACTTTTATTACAAATGGGAATGCGCTCTTTATATGCCTACCTCGAAGGCATTATGGATGGGTCCAAAGGTAAGATCATAGTGAAATGAACTCTGTATATTGAAGTATAGGACCACATCTGTGTTATTGTCTACATAGTAATATACTCAATTGATATGCATTGCATTTCTTATGTAGTAGAGTATCCTCCATTAGCTGTGGTGAAACCTCTAACTGTAAATTCTACTTTATCTTTTAAATAGAACCTATATAATTGGAATTGGCTAATCGGTTAGTTCTATACAACACTATTGAATTTAGGGATGAAATTATCTTTCTATTTTCTATTTACAGAATCATTCACTAGAAACACTTAAGTTTTATCATTCTCAGAAAACATGGCTGAATAATATTTGGAATGGTCATACTGAGAAATTTACCGTAATGTTTTGAGGGAATGATTGTCTGCACTATTGAATGGCACATTACACATTATGATACTAAGAATACTATGGTGCGTGTGCAGATGTGGTGAAGATGTCGCTATTTAGAGCATACTGCACACCACTCTACACTGCGCACCTGTGGTCGAACTATGGAAAGACAAGTTTGCAAAGACTAAAGGTGGCATATAACGATGCCATGAGAACACTGCTAAAGAAACCTAGATGGTGTAGTGCCAGGAATATGTTTGTGGCTGCAGGAGTCAGTACTTTAGAAGCTATCCTAAGACATCACATGTATAAATTCATTTGCAGGATAAATGACTCTAAAAATGTAATTATTGTGGCTTTGTCAAACATAAGGGTTAGCACTACACGCTACAAATCCCAGCTGTGGAGACACTGGTATCGTTGTCTCGTAGGGCATTGATCATTCTTTTAAATCTAGATTTTTAACTTATGTATTGTGTTTTAAATAATATATAATTTATGATGCTTTTATGTGATATACTAAGATTTTATATGTACTTTATGATATTTAACATGCAATGCATTTTTTTTATTATTATTAATTTTTTTTTAATGTAATGTTGCCCCTTGTCTGGACCTCGAGTCCGTAATAAAGTTTTTTATTATTATTATTATTATTATTATTATTATTATTATTATTATTATTATTATTATTATTATTATTATTATTATTATTATTATTGTTTTCTTACCTGTGGTGTCACAATAACCTCTTCAACAGAGGCTCCAGATTTAGTATATTTTGTGGACATTTCGAAGTATCTTTTGTAAAACAATATTTCTTAAATTTTATAACAAAACAAACTCTGCTTTTGTGCAGGAATGACACGAGTATGCAATGAACTTTGCAGGAATGCTGTTTTCATGGAGATGTACGAGAAGCTGAAAGCCACGTTCTCAAGTGGAAGAACTCTTTTAACATCTCAAAAGGGTACCCGTTAATTTTACTCTATTCATTATACATTCATCATATAAGGTTAATCAAATAACAGTCAAATGAAAACACTTTAAATATGTGGAAAAGAAAAAGTACCAGTTATCCTTCATTTCATCACAGAAATTCATTGTTGTTGTTCGTCCTTCGTAGTTGAAGAAGACCATGACCTCACTGTTTTGTTTGTGGGTCCGGAGGTGTGGACACTGCAAGACGGTTGCCCTGCCAGCAGCGTGTTAGTCACTTCTACTTTTTTTGTTTATTTTAGTATGTCCAAATGTTTGTTTTAATGTCTCTCGGTGTGTCTTGCTTGGGGGGGAGGGGGTAATGGGGGAACCGCTTTCGGTCGCCTCCTCCACCGAGAGGCGACTTTTTCCATGTTGCCTCCGTCGTGGCCTAACACCAAGGATTGGTGCGGCCTTTCCCGGAGACGGGCCCGGAGCTTCAGCAGCGGGCACAGCGTGAATTTTTCATCGCAGAGCGGGCGAGCCCTCGCCAGGGGTCGCCAGAGGGGAATGCTCCGATCGCTGGCCCGCGGCAGCCTGAAGCGGAGATTTCAGCTGGCGCGGCGTCCGGAGCCTGGGATCCCTCGTTGGGGGCCGCGGAGGAGAAGAGCTCCGACTGCCAGCCCGCGGCCTACAACAGATTGAAGCCGCGGGCGCAGCGGGGGCTTACTTACTTACCATCCGGAGCGGGATCCCTCGCCGGGAATCCCTGGAGAAGAGCTCCGACCGCCGGCCTGCGGCCTACGTCATCTTCAAGCCGCGGTCTCCGTTAGGGAAGCACCGATTCAGGACTTACCTTGCCTGTACATCTGGCCGTCCGCAGCGGCGACTGTGGAGGTTTATGGTCCCGACCACGGGGGAAAAATGGAGGCGGACTGAGTGAACTTTGTGCCTTCCCCCACAGTGATGAATGCTGTGGTGGATGTTTATTACATTTTTTATTATATATTGTGTGTTCTTATTATTGTACCGATGCTGGCAAGTTCATTTCACTGCACTTCATTGTGTATGTGACGAATAAATCTGACTATTGACTGGTGAGGCCGTTCCGGTGCCGGAAGGCTCGCCCGCATATGGGACACAGTTGGGTGGGTGCTGCAGTAGAAGTTGAAGTGGCTCGAGCCTTGCGTGCTGTGCGTTTCCTCTGAGCTTCTGCGGTGCGCTTCTTCTCAGCTTCACGCGCACCTGTGGTGATCTTGCTTCGCCCATTTGAGTGGTACAGGTCCTGAAGTCATGACTTGCATTTTCCTTGGATTAAAGTGAGGGAGAGTTGCGCAAATCGTCAGCCTCACTCTGGATCCAGGGGCAAGACATACTCAAGCGTGATAGGTCAGGATGCAGTGGATGGCCACCAGTATTCTACATGAACATTGTGCCTTAATTGCGCTCCACGACGCTGTGCTGGGTCCATCATCCTTCCCGTTGGACCGCTAAATGATGGTCTCCTCAGCATATTCCACCGGATCCAGTCTTCACCTTTCCTGAATAAGGTAATAGTCACAAGTTTGCATTTGGTGTTTTCCTTCACCCCTCCAGGGCGCTATATGGAGGACGCCTGTGCGTGACTTTGTTTAACGTGGGGAGACTGGTGCACAGGCAGCCACCCCATGGTCCTTGACAGATCTGGGTCAGGATCCGGTGGCATGAAGTCCAAGACGACCGGAGACCCTTTTCTGCTGCAGCCTTCATCCACCTTCCCAGCTGTTGTGACGCTCCACTAAGGTCAGCCATCGTCCTCCGCCTGTTCCACAGTTGAGGTCTTGGTTGGATTGCTCTTTGTCAGAGACCTCCCCCTCGACCGTACCGCCATGGGTGGCCCTACCAGGAGCATAGCTCCAGACGGCATCGCTCTCCGGATCTCAGGTCCACACAAGCTTCTCCACCACGACAAGTTGACAATCCACAGAAATTCATTAGGGGACATATGAACATCGTAAGGAAGAAACGTCTATTTATGATCAAAGACTGACTTTTAAGCATTTCCTATGTAACGTGTAATTTCTCAATTGTAATTGTTATTATTATCATACTGGCATATGTGCAAGCTCTCAAAACAGCAAATTAGATCAAATTTAGTTAATGATACTGACATGGGAATAAACGCTGCCAAGGACAGCAGGAGAACATGTTGCTCTTGTTTGTATTGTGTCATCAACACCTGATTAGATTTGAATATTAGAAAAACTGCAATGGCTAGATGTGTGAAATATGAATGGAAAATGCACATGATCAGGCAGCACTTGTGGAAAGTGAAATAATTAGCGTTTCGGATCTGGGATCCTCAACGGAAAGAGACCCCAAATGGAAAGGCTCGCAGACATAAAACAGTTACTGTTTCTCATACAAAAAGATACAGTGTTGGAGTGACTCGGCGGGTAAGGCAGCATCCTTAGGCGATGTTTCGGGTTGGGACCCTTCTTCAGACTGATTGTAGGGGAGAAGGAGGGAAAGAAACCTGAAAGGGAGGAGGGACAGGACAATGTCTGATAAGTAATAGGTGCATACAGGTGAGAAAGGATTGAAGAGTTGCGAATTGAGAAGCTAGATGAATGAATATAGGTGGAACGAGAGGGGAGAAATAGGTGAGCGGGTGGGGCACAGGGGAGGGATGATGGCGGAAGAAAGGGAGGTGGGGAAGAAGTGGGGAAGGGGTTTAGTTACTTAAAATTGAAGAATTCAATGTTTATACCATTGGGCTGTAAGCTACCCATGCGGAATATATGAGGTGCTGTTCTTCCAGTTTGCATGTGGCGTCAATCTGGCAGTAACTATGGCGTGCTCAGTATGGAAATGGGAGGAGGAGTTAAAATGGTTAGCAACAAGGAGATCCAGTCAGTACTTCCACACCTCAAAAAAAAAATTTCTGGAATAGAATCCCAAATTTCCTGGAATTTGATGGTATTTCTTGAAATTTTCAAAATGCTTCCTGCTTGCTAAAAGAACAAGGCAAAACAGATCTATGTAACTGCACCTTATCTGCCTGATTCTGTTGCTCACTTGTAGAGTGTTATGCAAGGCAGCTTTCGTTGCCTCCAACAGCTTTCGTTGTCTTCGTTTTTTCAACCTGCTCTTATGTGTCTCAGTCTCTGCTCTCTCTCCCTCCCACTCTTCCTCCCTCCCTCCCTCCCTCCCTCCCTCCCTCCCTCCCTCCCTCCCTCCCTCCCTCCCTCCCTCCCTCCCTCCCTCCCTCCCTCCCTCCCTCCCTCCCCCCTCCCTCCCCCCTCTCTCTCCCTCCCTCTCTCGCTCTCCATCCATTTTACTCCATGAGCGCAATGTGGCATGGTCTAAAGCCAGGAGTACTGGTCTTGGATCAGACTGGTTGCTCTTTAGGCAGCTGCGAAATGCAAGCACAGTTGCAATTAGAAAAGCCAAAGCTGATCATTTCCTTACTGAAACTTCAAATAACCTAAACAATCCGTTGAAATTCTGGAAAACCATTAAATCAATAACTGGAAATAAAAATGTTATTGAGCTACCTCCATGCATTGTCAAAGACTCTACCCAAATTTATGAAAAGGCTGACATACTTGGTTGTTTTAATGAGCATTTCATTGCCTGGTTCACTTTTTTAACAAAACACAGCTCAAGGCTCCTCTGATTGCTCTGAAAGTAGTTGTTTTTTTGAGGGACAAGCCTTTACTTTTGACGCTGTTATGCGGCTTTTTCACGGGGCGACTTGACGCAAGATGTAACCAGAGTGAAGTGGTCGTGGTCTAGCACGATATCACACGATATAACGGGGGGGTAGATAAAGAGTTCCCACGGTACTCGGCATTTCTGTTATTTGTGCGAGTGACTTGTCCGTCTCCCGAGCTTTCCCGTTAAATCTTGAATGAACATTGTGAAGTGTTGTCAAATCATCACGTGGCACAAATGATGTCATTTTTTTTTCACACCCTATAAATATCCTCCCTTGGTTGAATTGGCTCATTTGGAGACATGTTTTACTGTGTATGTGGGAGACACAGATGGACTGAGCACAGTACCTTGGTCTTACTGTGTGTGGGAGAGGGGGAGAAAGAGACGTACACTCGCAGAGGCAGAGTCTCTCAGCCTGTGTAAGAGGGAGGGAGGGAGAGAGAGAGAGAGGCACACACAAGGTGGATGTGAAATCTCACCTGCCTGTTTCAGTGACAGACACCCGCCGCCAGTAAATGAAGACACCCCCATCTGTCTCCCCCTCCTCTCCCCCACCTTTCCCTCCCAACTCCAGTCCCGTCCCGACCCCCTGGGAAACTGAATAGAGCAACAATCAACTGCTGCCTGTGCGCTGATATGACAATAAAGGCTACTTTACTTTACTGAGTTAAAGAGTTCCCACGGTAGACTGTAAAACTGGGACCCTGGTTCTGGACTCCCCCAACATCGGGAACATTCTTCCTGCATCTAGCCTGTCCAATCCCGTAGATACTGATTAGACCGGTATCTATTTATTTACTTTATTAATGATTTCAATTAAATATTGGGAACATCAGGCCGCAAACGTTATTTCTTGAGTGTTAGTGCTGGACTTTGACTCGACCTTCCTAGTTAGCCGGCGCCTGAGACTGAGCCAAGCAATGTCCAGACCTGACTTCAACACAAAGTGATGGAGGAACTCAAAGGGTCAGGCTCGTCCAACGCTCTGTGTTTTGCTCGTGATTCCTGCATCTGCAGTTCCTCGTGTCTACAGACCAGAGTTGCCACTTGACTCAGAGATGACCATCACAGAGCATACAGAAGATAGACACGAAATGCTGGAGTAACACAGCGGGACGGGCAGCATCTCTGGAGAGAAGGAATGTGTGACATTTCGATTCGAGACCCTTCTTCAGAGTCTCGTCCCGAAACGTCACCCATTCCTTTTATCCAGATGCTGCCCGTCCAGTATTTTATGTGTGTCTCCAGTATTACTGTGTCTATCATCGGCGCAAACCAACATCTACAGTTCTTCCCGACACATTAGAGGATACCGTCTCGCCATCACTCGGATTACCCGCTTCATTTCCATAACGTTACCACCTCTCTTTACTTTGCTTACTGAAGCCTGATCCTTGTCACACCTAGTGCTCTATCGCCCAGCCTCTCATCTTTCAATCGGGTTCGGCCAGGAAGGAACTGCAGATGCTGGATTAAAACGAAGATAGACACAACATGTAGCTCAGCGGGACAAGCAGCATATCAGAAGGGTCTCGACCCGAAATGTCACCCATTCCTTCTCCCCAGAGATGCTGCCTGTCGTCGAGTTACTCCAGCATTCTCTTTAAACCGGCATCTGCAGTTCCTTCCGACACATGCACAAGAAATAGGCAACTTCTCGGGCCGAAACGTTGCCTATTTCCTTCGTTCCATAGATACTGCTGCACCCGCTGAGTTTCTCCAGCATTTGTGTGTGTGGGTGGGAGTTGGGGGGGGGGGGGGGGGGGGAATTGAGTCTGAAGATGTGTCTCGTCCCGAAACATCACCTATTTTTCTCCAGAGATGCTGCTTGACTCGCTGAGTTACTCCAGCTTTTTGTGTCTGTCTTTGATTTAAACCAGCATGTGCAGTTCACTCCTTACACGGGTCTCTGGAGAACATTGATTGGTAGCGTTCCGGACCCTGCTTCGGAAAGGCATCAATCGCTAGTCGGCGAGGACTCCGAGCTGTATCTCTCAAAGATGTACATGTGAAAATTTTCTCACGGACCCTAAAAACGCGGGACCTTTCAGTAAAGTCCCTTTTAAAGATTCTTGAATCTCATTAACATAACTCATGAATAAGTTGATGTCCATATGCGGATGCAAATCTTTATTTTTTAAATTCAGTCCCACAGAAGACAATTTTTACTCACCTTCTGTCCCCTCTGTCCAGCTTCCGGGTTTACCGTTCGCAGGAGTTCCCACGGTAACCGCAAGAGTTATTACGGATATCGCACGGATATCGCACTGGCCACTACGTTCATATAATGTTGCAATGCTCAACCACAAGTGTACAAGTCACTCTTGGAGAAATTCAAACTTGCTTGAATTTTCTCCCGAGTCACCAAGTTACACGATTACCTGCCGTTAGCGCCACGGTGGTCCACGGTGGTCCACGAATGCCGTACTGTTATCGCACGAGGTTCCCACGATGTTAAACTCTGGTTAACTCTTGCATCAAGTCGCCCCGTGAAATAGCCCCATTACACTTTCAGAGGTGCATAAGGCCCTGAGATGTTTAGACACAAAAAAATCGGCAGGTCCAGACAACCTTGAGCCATACTTCCTAAAGTTAGCCGCTGATTTTATTGCATTGCCTCTGACTTATCTTTTTAATCTATCCCTGGAGACAAACGAAATTCCCCTTATTTGGAAATCTGCCTTTGTTCTCCCACTGTTAAAAGGGGGGGACCCCACTGTGCTAAACAACTATAGGCCCATCTCCAAACTATCTGTTTTAATTAAGGTGCTGGAATCCATTGTAAACCAACAACTGAAGGACTTTTTTTATCAACTAACAGTATTTTATCTGAATTTCAATCTGGTTTTAGGAAAAAATATAGTACGTCAACAGCTGCTTTAAAAGTAGTAAATGATTTTATTGAATTTTTAGACAATAAGCAACACTGTGCAGCCCTTTTCGTTGACCTATCAAAGGCTTTCAATACTGTGGATCATGCCTTATTGTTACAAAGACTATGCAGCATCGGTTTGTTGTCTGTCAGTTTGTCTGTCACCAAATTGTCTGTTGGTTTAAAAACTATCTATCAGGCAGATCCCAGTGTGTGCGAGCAGAAGGTATTACTTCTAGCTCTCTTAATGTATCCAAGGGTGTGCCACAGGGATCGGTTCTAGGACCTTTATTATTTACTATTTATATTAATAGTCTAGATCATAAAGCTCCGAACGCAAATTTTCACTTTTATGCTGACGACACAGTGATATATTGCTCTACGTCTACCCCAAATCAGGCTCTCTGTCAGCTCCAAACTGCTTTTAACACTGTGCAACGTAACCTGTGTGATTTAAAACTTGTTTTAAATGCTGACAAGACAAAGCTCATGCTGTTCACTAAAGCTAAATCAAAGCCCTCGGACCTCCCTCCTATCACCACTTTGCAGGGCTCTGTGGTTGAATCTGTGTCTCAATATAAATATCTGGGAATTATAATTGACGATTCTCTCTCTTTTAAACCTCATATCCAGCAACTTGTGAAAAAACTAAAGCTAAAATTAGGTTTTTACTTTAGAAACAAATCTTGTTTTTCTTTTGAAGCCAAAAAAAGACTTGTTGCTGCAACGTTTATGTCTGTGTTGGACTATGGTGATGTTTTATATATGAATGCATCTTCAAAATGCCTACAGTCTTTGGACACGGTCTACCACGGAGCACTGAGATTTGTTACTAATTTTAAAACCCTCACGCACCACTGCACTTTGTATGCTCAAGTTGGATGGTTTGCCCTGTCCACCCGCAGACTCCATCATTGGCATATCCTTATTTATAAGACTATCCTCGGTGTTCTTCCTTCATACCTGCAGAAGTATGTAATTCGAAAAAGCACAGGAACTTATCAGCTCCGCTCTGAGGACTTGTTCTTACTAACTGTACCTAAAGTCCGTACTGAACTGGGGAAAAGGGCATTTAGTTATGCTGCTTCCTTCGCATGGAACCAGCTGCAGAATGAACTGAAACTTAAGGAGCTGGTTTCTATAAACAGATTTAAATCCCTTCTTAATGATGTTGAAGCGGGCTCTTCTGTCTGTACATGCTTTGTTTGATGATGTTCTGACTGTGACTCTATTTATATGTTCTCTGTTGTTTTTAAATTATTGTCTGTAACTGTGGAACTGTGCTGCTGCCTGTCTTGGCCAGGACTCTCTTGTAAAAGAGATTTTTAATCTCAATGAGACTTCTCCTGGTTAAATAAAGGTTAAATAAATAAATAAAATAAAAATTTAGATCTTCGACTGCCGGCCTGCAGCCTACACAAACTTGAATTCACGGTCTCTGGTGGGGAGGCATCGATTCAGGACTTACCTGGACTTACCTTGTCTGAACATCTGGACGTCCGCAGCGGCAACTGTTCTACCCCCCATCTCTCCCCTGTGCTCCACCTACATTCTCACCTATTTATCCCCTCTCCCATCAAATTATGCCACCATCTGCATTTCCTTGTTTCTACAGTTTCTCATATCTCATGTTCCGCTTGACCCGCTGTGATTTTTCCAGCACTTTCTGTTATCCCACTTTTTAAGAAAGGCGGAAGAGAGAAAACAGGGAATTATAGACCAGTTAGCCTGATATCAGTGGTGGGGAAGATGCTGGAGTCAATTATAAAAGATGAAATAGTGGCACATTTGGATAGCAGTAACAGGATCGGTCCAAGTCAGCACAGATTTACGAAGGGGAAATCATGCTTGACTAATCTTCTGGAATTTTTTAACGATATAACTCGGAAAATGGACCAGGGAGAGCCAATGGATGTAGTGTACCTGCACTTTCAGAAAGCATTTGATAAGGTCCCACATAGGAGATTAGTGGGCAAAATTAGGGCACATGGTATTGGTAGTAATGTGCTGACATGGATAGAAAATTGGTTGGCAGACAGGAAACAAAGAGTAGGGATTAACAGGTCCCTTTCGGAATGGCAGGCAGTGACTAGTGGGGTACCGCAAGACTTGGTGCTGGGACTGCAACTATTTACAATATACATTGTTTTAGATGAAGGGATTAGAAACATAGAAAATAGGTGCAGGAGGAGGCCATTCGGCCCTTCGAGCCAGCACCGCCATTCATTGTGATCATGGCTGATCGTCCCAAATCAATAACCCGTGCCTCCCTTCTCCCCACATCCCTTGATTCCACCAGCCCCTAGAGCTCTATCTAACTCTCTCTTAAATCCATCCAGTGATTTGGCCTCCGGTGCCCTCTGTGGCAGGGAATTCCATAAATTCACAACTCTCTGGGTGAAAAAGTTTTTTTCTCACCTCAGTCTTAAATGGCCTCCCCTTTATTTTAAGACTGGCCCCTGGTTCTGGACTCGCTCAACATTGGGAACATTTTTCCTGCATCTAGCTTGTCCAGTCCTTTTATAATTTTATATGTTTCTATCAGATATCCCCTCATCCTTTTAAACTCCAGTGAATACAAGCTTAGTCTTTTCAATCTTTCCTCATATGACAGTCCCAACATCCCAGGGATCAATCTCATGAACCTACGCTGCATTGCCTCAATCACAAATTAGGAGACCAAAACTGTACACAGTACGTCAGATATGGTCTTACCAGAGCCCTATACAACTGCAGAAGAACCTCTCTACTCCAATACTGAAATCCTCCTGTTATGAAGGCCCACATTCCATTAGCTTTCTTCACTGCCTGCTGTACCTGCACGCCAACTTTCAGTAACCGGTACAAGGACACCCAGGTCTCGCTGCACCTCCTCCTTACCTGACCTGAGCCCATTGGGATAATAATCCGCCCGCTTATTTTTGCCACCAAAGTGGATAACCTCACATTTATCTATATTATACTGCATCTGCCACGCATCTGCCCACACACTCAACCTGTCCAGGTCACCCTGCAACCTCTTAATATCCTCTTCACAGTTCATACTGCCACCCAGCTTTGTGTCATCCGCAAACTTGCTAGTGTTGCTCCTAATTCCCTCTTCCAAATCATTAATATATATGGTAAACAGTTGCGGGCCCAACACCGAGCCTTGCGGCACTCCACTCACCACTGCCTGCCATTCTGAAAAGGACCCGTTCACTCATACTCTTCGCTTCCTGTCTGACAACCAATTTTCTATCCACGTCGACACCCTACCCCCAATACCATGTGCTCTAATTTTAGTCACCAGTCTCCCATGCAGGACCTTATCAAAGGCTTTCTGAAAGTCTAGATACACTACACCCACTGGCCCCCCTTCATCCATTTTGCTTGTCACATCCTCAAAAAATTCCAGAAGATTAGTCAAGCATGATTTTCCTTTCATAAATCCATGCTGACTTGGACTAATCCTTTTACTTCTATCCAAATGATTGAAAGTAACATTAGCAGATTTGCAGATGACACAAAGCTGGGTGGCAGTGTGATCTGTGAGGAGGATGCTATGAGAATGCAGGGTGACTTAGACAGGTGAGTGGGCAGATGCATGGCAGATGCAGTTTAATGCGGATAAATGTGAGGTTATCCACTTTGGTAGCAAAAACAGGAAGGCAGATTACTATCTAAATGGTGTCAAGTTGGGAAAAGGGGAAGTACAATGGGATCTGGGGGTCCTTGTTCATCAGTCAGTGAAAGTAAGCATGCTGGTACAGCAGGCAGTGAAGAAAGCGAATGGCATGTTGGCCATTCTAACAAGAGGAGTTGAGTATAGGAGGAAAGAGGTCCTTCTGCAGTTGTATCGGGCCCTAGTGAGACCACACCTGGAGTATTGTGCAGTTTTGGTCCCCTAATTTGAGAAAGAACATTCTTGCTATTGAGGGAGTGTAGCATAGGTTTACACGGTTAATTCCTGGGATGGCGGGACTGTTATATGCTGAGAGAATGGAGCGGCTGGGCTTGTATACTCTGGAGTTTAGAAGGATGAGAGGGAATCTTATTGAAACATATAAGATTATTAAGGGTTTGGACACGCTAGAGGCAGGAAACATGTTCCCGATGTTGGGGGAGTCCAGAACCAGGGGCCACAGTTTATGAATAAGAGGTAAGTCATTTAGAACGGAGACGAGGAAACACTTATTCTCACAGAGTTGTGAGTCTGTGGAATTCTCTGCCTCAGAGGGCAGTGGAGGCCAGTCCTCTGGATACCTGGATACTTTCAAGAGAGAGCTAGATAGGGCTCTTAAAATAAGCAGAGTCAGGGGATATGGGGAGAAGGCAGGAACAGGATACTGATTGGGGATCATGATCACATTGAATGGCGGTGCTGGCTTGAAGGGCCGAATGGCCTACTCCTGCACCTATTGTCTATTGTCTATTGTCTTTATGTGTAATTAGACTTAATGCACTATCTGAAATTGACAAGCTTGTCAGTGAAGTGATCCCTTTTATTGTACAGACATTCGGGGTCTAGTATGTGTGTTTAGATATTTAGAATGAGTCATAAGCAACCCTTTCCTGAGAGAGCAGAGAATTTATGAGCATTTATCAACAAGGAATATGAAACACGGAAGCTATAATAAACATAAAATACAGGGCTATTCCAGTGCCAAATTAAATTAATATCAGAAGAGTATATTTGATATATTTTTAGGGAAATTTTGGTTATTATCTTTTATATGAAAAAATCATAAATGTTGCAAATCGGCAACCAATCAATCCCACCATTTCCCTCCAGTCCTCTGAAGAACTTGTCAGAATTTTAGCACCATATATAAGAAAGGGCCAATGCACCTTCAACAAGTTGTAGAACAGATTCAACAGTATACTAGAATTGAATAATACATGTATTTTTTGAATATAGAGGGTTTAATGGGATAGGGAGAGAGCTACTTTCTCTGATGCAGGTTGGTTATTGCGAACCGAGCGGTGTAACCAACCTGATCTCCCGGTGCCTCAGCACTTCAACTCCCCCTCCCATTCCGAATCTGACCTTTCTGTCCTGGGCCTCCTCCATGGCCAGAGTGAGGCCCACCGTAAATTGGAGGAGCAGTACCTCATATTTCGCTTGGGCAGTTTACACCCCAGCGGTATGAACATTGACCTCCAATTTCAGGTAGTCCCTGCTTTCTCCTCCCCAGCTCTCCCTCAGCCCACTGTCTCCGCCTCTTCCTTTCTTCTTTCCGTCCCCCCCACCCTCACATCAGTCTGAAGAAGGGTCTTGACCCGAAACGTCGCCTATTTCCTTCGCTCCATAGATGCTGCCTCACCCGTTGAGTTTCTCCAGCATTATTGTCTACCTTAAATTTTGATGTTTGAATCTGAAAGGCAATTTGAGCTCAGAGTTCAGTAACTTCTCCTTAAAAAGCCTAATGAAATTCTGAAACTATCTGTCGCCTAAAGCTGTTAAGGTTAATTCAATTGAAAATTTCAAAGGAAATATGGATAATCTACTGTTATAAAAGCAACATTGATAAACGGAGTTAAAGTACAACCCAATAATGCTCCAACTGAAAGATTGAATGACTGCTAAAGACGGATGAATTCCTTTTATTACAGTGTCTCATAATGTATGGTGTAAATCTGGGACACATGACGATAAACTCTCTTGAATCTTGAAATGAGCAGGAAATAGCATTGATTTCTTTTTACTGTTGTGCTAATTGTTTGGCCCTGAAGATGTAGTTCATGAGTCTTAACAATGATAAAAATTGGTGGAGCCAGAAAATATTAAATGTGAGTACCAAATATGGAGGCAAGCAAAGCTACTTATGTATTTATCTTTATTGTACCCATATTCACTGTGCTCTTTCTCATCGCATATGAAAACCTAAGGCACTAATTTAAAAAAGAATAAAGATCTCAGAACTGGTAAAGTGCTTGGGCCATCTGTTTGTTCTATACTTGTAGGCTCCTGTGAAGTTCATAGACAGTTTATATTCCTTCATAAACACTTGATGGTATTTAGGCAACCTACGTGGATGATCGCAATAGGTACCAGTGCACAGTTTGCTTTTGATCATTTTGGTACATATATAGAAATATAACTTTTTAATTCTGAGAAAATATCTCATGATTCAACCCCCATCAACCATTTTTGTCCACCTCCCTCTTTTGGTTCCATCTGTCGACTACCCACAAATTTTTAATTCATTTAGTCCCTTCCATCTGCCTTTCGCCACTCCCTTAATGGTTTCCATTATCATCTGCTCTACTAATTAGATTCCAGCATTGCCATCTTTTGTGTTCTCACTTAACATTGTCTCTAGTTTCACTCTCCCCTTCCCTTACCTTTGCTCCATCTGCCCTTTTTGTCTGCCTTAACCTATCCTACACCTGCCTCCATCTCTCAGTTGCACCTACCCCATCTTCGACCTTGCTCGATCTGTCTGTGGCCCTTTGTCTCTGATCGGTTCACCAATTACCTACTCGCTTTTGTCATGCCATTCCCCCCACCCAACTCATTCTTCCTTTTGCTGGCTGACTTCCCCCTTCACTCTCAGCCCTGATGTAGAGTTTCAACCCAAAACATCACAATTCCTCACCACCTCCCCTCCCCACAGATAGTACTCAAACCCCTGAGTTGTTCATTGCAGCCTTTGGATATATTTATTTTTTCAATATTCATTAGTTTTGCAACATGTTTTATTTTAGGTCCTGAAAATGAGAAACAACTCATCTACAGTCACCCTAAGCTACAAAAGCTTGAAGAAGTTGTATTGAACCATTTCCATTCCCGGGCAGCATGTGGAGGTAATGTGGATTTGGGCACGGTTGCTGGTTGTGAAGTAAAAAAATTCAGCAAATCCCTTTTTTACCCAAGTTTAAAAAAATAGTTCAGGGTGTTTCTAGATCATTGAATTGATAATGTATCGATGTTAACATCTTTGGAGTCACAATGTAATTGCATTTTAATTAGATCTATATTGTATAGGATTCAATTTTCAAGTCAGGTCAGTTTTACTAGCCTTTGAGCTGCTGAGGGGACGAGAAGCACAAGAGATTTAAAAAAACAGCTGTGAGTGTCCAGGAGTGACGGTTCCAAGTAGTGTTTAAAAGAAAGGCAAGCACTAATGGAGCCGGTAATTGCTGAGGTTTTGGGTCAGGAGGTAGAGCAGAGGGTGACAACCAGATAAGGTAAGCTCTATTTTTGGTAACTTGCTTCTACAGTCCAATTGCAGATATTGCATGAATCCCCTGTGATCAATCTCTTTCAAAACAAGTATTCCCTTTGGAATACTGTTGCAGGAGAGCAGCAGCAGTCATGTCTGTGGCACCGAGCCTGGCTCTGAGGCAGAGGAGGGAAAGGTGAAGTCAGGCAGGGCTAGGAGACTGGATAGTGAGGGGAGTGAACAGGAAATTCTGTGGCTGCATACAAGATTCCAGAATGGTGTGTTGCCTCTCTGGTGTCAGGTTACAGGCTGAATCCGAGTGACCAGAACATTGTTAAGGGAGAGGGTGAGCAGCCAGAAGTTGCTGTGCATATTGGCACAACTGACAACAATAGGAAAATGGATGAGGTCCTGCAGAGTGACTGTAGGAAGTTAGATAAAAGGTTAAAAATCAGGACCTCAAGTTAGCAATCTCCAGTACCATGAGCTTGTGTGGGTAGTAACTGGAGGGAAGGTCAGATGAATGTGTTGTGGAGGAATTGGTGCAAGGGGCAGTTACTCAGTGTCTTGGACCATTGGGATCTTGTCTGGAGCAGAGGTGACCTATACAAGAAGGACTGGTTGCACCTGAACTGGAAGGGGACCAATATCCTGATGGGCAGGTTTACAAGTGTGACTCAGGAGGATTTAAACTAGATTTTCAGGGGGATGAGATCCAATGCAGTAGAGAGGCTGGAAGTCGATACAGAAGTCAATGTCAGCAAGTTCAATACACAGAACAGACATGAGCATGGCAGGGAGCAAGGAAAGACGGTTAGGTTAATTGCATTTATTTTATTGCAAGAAGATTAACAATAAAGGGGACATGACTTGAGAATTAAGGGCCAGAAGTTTAGGGGTAACATGAGGGGGAACTTCTTTACTCAGAGAGTGGTGGCTGTGTGGAATGAGCTTCCAGCGAAGGTGGTGGAGGCAGGTTCGTTTTTATCATTTAAAAATAAATTGGATAGTTATATGGACGGGAAAGGAATGGAGGGTTATGGTCTGAGCGCAGGTATATGGGACTAGGGGAGAATACGTGTTCGGCACGGACTAGAAGGGTCGAGATGGCCTGTTTCCATGCTGTAATTGTTATATGGTTATATGGTTAAGTAACGTGGATGGATTCTGGGCAAAATAGGTACCTGCGAGAGACTAAGACGTTATAACCATTTTAGAAGTGTAGCTAAGGGAGAGGCGGGATTGCGAACATCACAACAGTAGTCAGAGATGAAATTATAAAGGAAACATCCAGTAAATCAACATGTGTGAATCTGAGAAATTAAAGGGGTGGTGATCACCTTCTTAGAACTATACGGTAGGCGGCCAAATAGTCAACGGGAAGTGTATGAGCAAATATGCCTGGAGGTTCCAGACAGCTGCAAGACTACTAATAGGGTTGTCATAGTAGGAGATTTTAACTTTCCCAATATAGACTGGAAGTGCCAAGGGCTTAGATAGAATAGAATTTGTCAGGTGTGTTCAGGGAAGTTTATCATGCATTATGTAGATGGCCCCACAGGAGAGAGGTCAGCTTGATCTCTTTAGGAATTGGGCAGGACAAGTGACTGAAGTGTCAATGGGTGCACACATTGGGACCAGTGACCCACCTCCAGATGCTACATTTGGCTGCACTCTACACGTTGTAGTATTAAATTAAACAATGACCTGTATATCTTTGACATTTTGGAGAGGAAACCAGTGGTGGGTGGGGAAGGAAAGCCATGCCATCACAGGAAGAATATGCAGACTCCATACTGACTGCAACAGAGATCAGAATTGAAATTGGGGGTGCTGGAGCTGTGAGGCATAATTATGCAGGATATATAACATGGAATATTACAGAATCACATGGATCACAGAAACTGTTGGTGAGGAAACCTCTGCTTTGGAAACTAAGGCCCATAGTAATTACTTGCAGTGGGTCGTGAAGCACTGGAATTCTCCAAGTTAGGGTTGTAGAGGCTAAATCATTGGAGCTATTTAAAGAATAGAAAGATTTGTTGAAAACTTGGATTACTGAACACAATTTGGCCCCACAGTCCTAGCTGGTCTAATGCTGGCCTCAACACCATTTCCATTCTCCATTTTCCATGTAGTCCAAAAACTCTCCATCTTGGTCTTGTATAAAGATTCGTGACCCAGCCTCCCCAGCTTTCTGTGGTAAATAGAAAATTAAAATAATTCTGACTTTTGTGTGGAACAGAAATCTTCTAATCTCATAAATAAACAAGCACTTATTCTGAAAACATGCTTGTTAGTTTCATATTCCTCACTATGTGGAAACATGTGATCAGCATGTCTCTGAATTTTTTCCCCCAGGTCCAAACACATCTGGTGGAAAGGTTGATGGTTCAAGTACTCGTGTTATGATCTTCTCCTCATATCGGCACAGTGTTCAAGAAATTGCTGAGATGCTCAGCAAACATCAGCCTCTTGTGAAAGCCATGACATTTGTTGGACATGCTTCAGGAAAGAATACCAAAGGGTTTACACAGAAGGAGCAGCTTGAGGTAACTTGGATTTGTGAATCGGAAAGTTTTTGAAGTTATGCATTTAATTGCTAAAACAAACTACGGCAATAATGATGCTCTGAACAAAGCAGGTAAGAATTATAGACGTTTTCCATCACAGGAGGTCATAAGTGTAGAACAGCTCTTAGAAAAGCATCCCCATCAGTGGTCTAACTCCATTTCCTCCCTCTTTCCTCATAGTCCTGTAAATTGCTTATTCTTGCATTATTCCCTTTTAAGGGCACTAATTCACTCTGGACTATATCCTGCGTTAATATATCCTCTTGTTGCCCCTTATTTATCTTTCAATTTTGAATCAATTCATCTTGTTTTTTGAATTATCTGCTAATGGGAACAGCTCTCCTTTTAAACCAGCTCTGCCCGTGAACCTCTTTATCTTATCTCCTCACAACCATCTTTGCTCCAGGAAAAAGAACTTTGAACTTCTCCAGTCTAACCTTGCAGTTGAAATCCCTCTTCTGTGGAATTATTCTTTGGACTTCAGACTTTACTTTTAGACTTCACAGATACAGTGTGGAAACAGGCCCTATGATCCACCAGTTTGCGCCAGCCAGCGATCACCCCATACACTAGCACTATCCTACACACGAGGGACAATTTACAGAAGCCAATTAACCAACAGCCTGTACGTCTCTGGATGTGGGTGGAAACTAGAGCACCCGGAGAAAACCCACGCGGTCACAGGGAAACGTATAAACTCCATACAGACAGCACCAGTGGTCAGGGTCAACCCCGGGTCTCTGGAGCTGTAAGGCAACAACTCTACCACTGTGCTGCCCATCACCTTTAGGATCCTCCTATCATTCCTTTAGTGTGGCAAGCACTCTTGGATACAATACTCCAGTTTTGCATAGCCTTAATTTCACTTCGCTACTCTTGAACTCCATGCCAACTATTTATGAATCTCAGAAATTTAAGATGCTTTATCAACCACTCTCTCAATAAGCCATGTAATTTACAGCATTCGTAATAAGGTGGTTGAGTACATTGACACCCAGGACCTGTTCCTGTGCACACATTTTATACCCCATAGATTATATTGTCTCTCCTTTCGCCAGAGTTTTAGATTTGTACTCCTTGTATTAAATTTCTTCTGGCACTGACTGCGCATTATACCATGCCTTTAAACTTTCTTCATCTTAAAATTCAGAACTTTCACCCTGCAAGTCCATGTCAAAGTATATGTTACCATTCTCCAGTTTGAAATAAAAACAGCTCGTAAGACTCATAGATTAATCTAGCATGGAAACTGGCCCTTTGGCCCAAGTCGTCCATGCCGACCAATCTTTGTAAATGAGGTAGTTCCATTTGCCTGCATATGTCCCATATCCCTCTAAACCTTTCCTATCTATTATTGTGTAGATGTCTTTTAAATGTAGTTATTGCACCCACCTCCACAGCTTTGTCTGGCAGAACATTCCAGATACACACCACCTTCGACGTGAAGAAAGTGCCTCTCAGGTCTCTTTCACATCTTTTCCCTCTCACCTTAAACTTAATTCCAAGTTCTTCTAACCATGGATTCTTGATGACTCTACCTTCCATGACTATTTGCTCTCTACCTTTAAACTGATTTTTAATCCATGCTGTCATGCTTGATCCTTGGTCTCAAAAATGCCACTAATGGCAGTATTTAATTAAACATCTCTTATAAATGAGCATGAAGAATTTGATACTTTAATCATCGAGTGATTACAATGTCACTTTGAATCATGAAATAGAAGGAGGTTGTTACGGCAATTTTCTATGTGTTGGCTCTCTACCAGAGCAACTTGTTAGTTCTATTTCCTGGCTGCGTCTCCATGGCATGGCGTGGCTTGGGACATATCTCCTTACTCAGTTGTAATGAAAGTCCCCCACCTCATCCCCAATACCTGCAGGCAATGTATTTCTGATTCCATCAGGAAAAATAAATCACTTGCATTTCTCTTAAATTTTCCTCTCCTTTATTTTGTATCAGTGATCTCTAGTTCTTGGCTCTTCTACCAATGGGGACAGCCTTCCACTAACCACTGTGTTCATGCCTCGTTTTCTATAATTCTGTCATCTTCTTTCGGTCATCTTCAAAGAAAACAAACCAACCTCTACAGTCTGTCCTTGTGACTCATCCTATAATTCATCATGATACAGTAAATCTTCTTTGGACCATCCCCAATTCTTCCACATCCATCCTGTAATGAGATGACCAGAATTGAACACATTAGACCAGATGACCATTTTATCAAAGTTCAGCATGACCCCTCTGTTTCCTTGTTATGTCTCTATTGATAAAAGTCCAGAACTGCATATGCCTCATTTCCTGCTTCTAATGAAATAGAGCATAGAACAATGAACAGCACGATACAGGAACAAGCCATTCAGTCCACAATACCTGTAATGCCGATTATGCTAATTTAAATTGCCTATCTGCCTGCACATTGCCTTAATCCCTTCATTCCCTCCATTCCCTGCTTGGCCATGTGTCTGTCTAAATGCCTGTTCAACATATATCTATTTATTTTCATAGCTTCCCTTGATTGGCCATTTTGGGCACCTTGCACTCTCCGTTTAAAAAAAAAACTTGCCTCGTTAATCTCCATTAAACTTTCCCCCTCTTACCTTACAGCTATACCCTCTAGCGTTTGACATTTCCTCCTTGGAGGAAAAAGACTATGTCACTCTACCTTATCGATGCCACTCATTATGTTATATATTTTTCTCTGGTCGTCCATCAGTTTCTCCTCCATACGAAACAATCTAAACTTGTCTAACTCTCCTTATTGTTAACACTTACTGAATTAGGCGACATCCAAGTAAATTGCTTCTTCACCCTGGCCAAAGGCTCCACTTTTTTCTTGTGAAGCCAGAGGATGAAATATAGGTGGAAGGGGACATGCGGGAAGGGGAAAGGGAGAAATTTTGGAATTGTTCTATTCCCCTTCCTATGATGAGGATATCTGCATAATAAAATCCAGATGAAATCTTACAAAGCCACCTAAAACACAAATGTAATGGTCTTATTTTGATATTGGAGAGTGTTGATTATATAGGGAAGACCACAGCTTTAAAATGTTCTTATTTCTTTATTTGTTCTTTATTTGTTCCTAGGTAATGAGGTGCTTTCGTGAAGGTGGTTACAATGTTTTGGTTTCTACGTGCGTGGGTGAAGAAGGTTTGGACATTGGGGAAGTTGACCTCATTATTTGCTTTGATGTTCAAAAGAGCCCTATTCGCATGGTCCAAAGAATGGGCCGAACAGGCCGGAAGCGAGAAGGCAGAATAGTGGTCCTTCTTGCTGAAGGACGAGAAGAGCGGGTGAGTCTCCAGTGCTGCTATTATATATTTGCTGATTATCCCATGGGATTTAGGCTGACTGACTTCCACTCTGGTTTCTGTTGGTTCTAAGGTGGCTAATGAGGCATAAGTAGGAATAGAAGACTCTTTCACACACGGGGCAGGTGATGACTGATGGGGTGGGTGGATAGACGATTTGGGACGTGATCCACTACTGCCTCTTGCATAGGACCTCCCTGTGCTCCTGAGGCATAGACTTGGTCCTCAATAACACCCTGAATGCTCATCTTTTATTTGGAGAGGTTATGTGCTAAGGATTCCAAAGAGTTTGAAGAGTTGGTGTATTTCTTCAGAGGCTTATCAAACAAATGATTTTCTCTTTCTGACTAATAAAGCCTTTATTTATTTATTTATTTATTTATTAGTTATTTATTTCGGACAGAATAAAAGAATAATAAGCAAATGTGAAACAGCATACAAAAAAACAAAACACAAATATTTATAAAGTGTCATAAACAATATCTATAAATAAATGAAATCATATGTGTCCGAAAAGGAGCAGGAAGAAGCCAAAGCTTATTAATTCCCACCCCTTATCCAACTGCTTGTAATTATCTCATACAAATTTAGCAGCTATATGTACACCATATGTACACCAGCCACTATATGTACACCAAATTATTTACATTTGAACACTAATCAAATATTTACAAAGCCATACAAAAAAGAAAAAAAGAAAAAGAAAAGAAAAAACCCGCAAATACTATACAGTATCTTAGTCATATTTACAACCCATCACTCTATAATCACCCTTCTCAATACAATCAGTATAACAAATATCACAATCACCTATCCTCATCCCAATATCCTTTTAAACAAGTGTTTTTGTACATCTTTTTAATCTGAATTATGCTTGTGCTAAGTTTTATCTCCTGTTCCAGACCATTCCACAAATTCACACCACAGATTGCTATGCACATACTTTTAAGAGCTGTTCTGACATTGAACATGATAGAGCTTTCAATGATAGAGCTCAGAATTAAGGATCTGTCCCAGGAGTCTGATATTGGACATGATACCAATTTAACCTGTACATCCTGGTTGACTGAGTGTAATTCTAATTCTGGTGCCATTTCTCTGGAGGGTGAAGGGATAGGACACGTATATGATTATTTCACATATCTTTCCAAGAATTTGGAACATTGACAGTAACTTTCCAGTGCCTTTGAGGTGCCTGCTCAGGATTCAGAAGCATGTAAGTGGCCAGGGGCTACAACATCCAGGTAGAATTAGAGTTATGTTTGTGATGTATAACTTCAAATGCCTTTTCCCTTATATTACTCTGAAGGCTGAGCTGGTGCATCGAAAACAGTGATACATTTCATCATCAGTGTCTGCCTTCAATGAGATTTAAAATGTTCATGGTTTTGAGGGCAGTGTATGGTGGAGCAGCAATAGATTAGCATCGTATCTTTCCCTTATGGATGTTGACTGCAAATTGCTAGCTCTCATATACTTCAGTGAAAATATGTATAATTGGTGATAAAATATAATTGTGTGTGTGGATTTAACGTTTTATGCACTGTATGGAATCATCTTTTGGAACTTTATTGTATTTTTAATTATATCAATTTAATTTATATTGGTATTCTATTCGACTCTTAACATTCATCCAACATTAACTAGTCAAAATGTAATTGTCCATCCAATGCATGTGATCGCAAAACATCTAAGGCAAGGACGACAAGATCATGGAATTCACAAAAAATGGGCTCTGAAGTGCATTATAAATAATTTTGTTTAAAAAATAAACTCAACATCCCCAAAAAACATAGGGGTATTTTGTTTGCATAGTCTGCAAGATGAGATATATAAATAGGAGAAATATTGAAATAAAGAAGCAAAACCACAATCAGGATTTTGTGAAATAAGCTTGAATATTTTTTACTTTTATCCTTCAGATTTATTTGGTAGATTGCAAATCGTTCCAATCTAACATAATCTCTTGATGCAATACATTTCTAAATGATGCTAAATGCTGCTATAAGGGTTGTCAACACTATTTAGATTGGCTGTTGGACGGTTGGGTGGAAATTAATCCAGAATATAATTTATTGATTGGGACAAAACCTTTTTGAAAATGTTGTCGATGGAGCTCAAGTTTTAAATGCGATAAAAAAAGTTACAGTTAAAGGAAAAGTATTTTTCGGTGAGGATCAAATAGTAATTACCTAATTATTTGAAAAGCTGTTTTGGATTAATGGACATTTAAACCTAATTGCAGACCTACAACCAAAGTCAGTGTTCCAAGCGGAGCATTTACAAAACCATTCTAGGAAATGGTAACAAGACCTTTCACCTTTACGCTAATAGTCCACGCATGGTTCCCAATGGTCTGAATCCTGCTGCGCACAAGATGTACATAACTACTGGAGAGTATGAAACAAATAATGTATCAAGGAACGCAACAAAGCATGGAAGAAAGCCGAGTATTCTACTTCCAGAATCATTTGGGTACAGCAAATCTACAGGTAGGTGGCACTTTGTTTACTTTGTGTGTGGATTAACCCATACTTAAAAGGTAAATCTGTTTTAATTATTGTTTTTAAATTTGGAATTCAGGAATCAATAGACCTTTGGGTTTTATGAGACTCATTTAATTAAAATCAAAATTATTGTCCACAAACATAATGTTTTTGAGTAAGGTTGTAGGAAGTTTAAAATTGATTTCATCATTGAGGTTTATTCAAGGATTAGGGAATTTAGCATGTGACCACACCACTTCAAAACATGTAGCTGCCTGGAATCTGCTGCCTTATTTAATGTTCCAGAATACAATATCTTTTTTTGTTTTTGAGCTATGGCTTTTGATCATGAAGCTGTGGCGAGGAAGGTGATGTGGTAAGATCTGGCTTTTTTACATAACACTTCCTTGCAGTGAGGTGGCAGTTGTGGCATTGGTATGCTCATCCTGCAGGATGTGGAAAGTCTGGGAAACGTACAAATTCCCTGAGCTCTACATCTGTGGGAAGTGCATTAAGCTGCAGCTCCTACCCGACTGAGTGAACTGCTGGACAACCTTAGGATCATTTGCGAATATATGAGCATCATAGATAGGAGTTATAGTGCGGTGGTCACTATGTGTGTGTGCAGGCAGAAGATCCAGGCAAAAAGTAGATGGGTGACCACCAGGAAAGGTACGGAGAGCAGGCAAGGAGTGCAGAAATCCCCTGTGGTCATAGGGCACCACAGTGGTGCAGCTGGTTCAGCAGCTGCCTCACAGCACCAGAGATCCTGGTCTCGGGTGCTGTCTGAGTGGATTTTCCTCCAGGTTGCTCTGGTTTCCTCCCACATCCCAAAGACGTGTGGGTTTGTAGGTTAATTGGCCTCTGTAAATTTCTCTGTAAAAAGAAGATAGTGGTTACAAAAGTGGGATAACATAAGTTAAGATAAGAAAACATAACACTAATGTGGACGTGTGATCGATGGTCGACACTGATTTGGTGGGACAAAGGGCCTGGTTCCATGCTGTATCTTTCAATCAATTACATCAATCATTCCCTTCCAAAACAAGTATACCCTCTTGGATACCTTTGGGGGATAACCGTTAGAGGAGAGCAACAGCAGCAGTCTTTTCTTTTAAAGGGTCTGGATGTGCAGGAGTGGGCGCCGTCTGTGTATGGCAGCCTGCCCGCAGTCCGTCTCTACACCTTTTTTTATTTTATTTTATTTTAAGTCCTGTTAAAAAATGTTAGTGGAGGTCTTCTATGTGGGGGTGGGGAAGGGGGAAACTTTATTTCTTAGTCACCTACCTGGTCGGAGAAGCAGCATCCCTCCAAGCTGTTTCTTCGCCCCGTCCTCGCGGCCTACCATCGAGAATGGAGCGGTGTTTCCTGTCGGGACCGGCCGGGACTACAGCTTCGGCGGCGGTGGCGCAGCGCTAGGATACCAACACGGAGCGGGCGATGCCTTACCGGGTCGCCGTGCGGTAAGCTCCGGAGCGCTGTGGCCGTCGATCCCAACATCGCGGAGCTGGGGCTGCGGGCGTCCGGCCGCGGGCGGCGCTGGATTTGGAGCGCCGCAGAGCCAGGGTTCGAGTTCGCCGGGGTCGGAGCTCCAACCGGCGTGGCCTGAGGACTACGAGTGCCCCGGTCTCCAGGGAGGAGGCAGCCGCTCCAGACTTTTCCAAGCCGCTGAGGAATGTTTCACCCGACGCTGAAGTTCCATCTTCACGGCAAGAGGGCCCTGAAAATCATCGGACTGGCTGCACGGCCACAAATGGGCCCCGACCTCGGGTGTTTCACAGAGGACGAGGACTTAACATTCTGGTGCCTTTCTCCACAGTGGAAATTTTTGATTCTGCTGTGGGGGGACGTTTGTGTTGAACTCTATAATGTGTTGTGTCCATTTTATTCATTTTTTTTAAACCTTTTTCTATGGTTTGTATGGAAACTTATTCTTTAATTTATGTAAAGCACTTTGGTGTCAATGCGAGTTGACTTAAAACGTGCTATATAAATAAAACTTACTTACTTACTTACAGTCAGGTTTATGGAAGTCTGCTTTGTAGATTTGATGGAATAGTGCATTCTCTGCAGATGTTGCTTGATTTTGCTGGTTTTATTCTGAACAGAGCTAAATCTTAAATCTTAAACTGACCACCTCCAGTTTAAATTCAATTTGGAATATTTTGGAGGACCAAGAAACCAAGAACCAAGAACCAAGACCTTAAGTGAAAAAAAAACACACAAAAGATTTCCCTCAAAATGTGTGGTTGAGACTTGCGCCTACTATAAGAGGTTAAGGGACAGGTTACACCTTAACTGGAGGGGGCCGACATTCTGGCAGCCAGGTTTGCTCCTGCTGCACGGGTGGGTTTAAACTAAATAGCGGGGAGGAGTGGTTGACAAATTGGGAGTCTAAGGATAGAGTTGAAGAGGAAGAGAGTACAGGAAAAGTTACGAAAGACACCCGAATTAATGGGGCAGAATGTTCAAGAAGGGATAAGAGAGTAAGGTCAGGTGAAATAGGAACCGGGATGAGAGAGAGGAGGTGAATACCGAATTAAAAGTGTTATATATGAATGTGCGAAGTATAAGAAATAAAGTGGATGAGCTTAAGACTCAGTTAGAAATTGGTGAGTCTGATGTTGTGGGAATTATAGAGACATGGCTGCAAGAGGATCAGAGCTGGTAACTGAATATTCAGGGGTATACGTCCTATCGAAAAGACAGACAAGTGGGCAGAGGGGGTGGGGTGGCTCTTTTGGTAAGGAATGAAATTCAGTCCCTTGCGAGGGGTGACAGAGTCAGAAGATGTAGAGTCATTGTAGGTAAAAAGACCCTAATGTGAGTTATCTACAGGCCCCCAAACAGTAGCCTTGAGATAGGGTGCAAGTTGCATCAGCAGTTAAAATTAGCATGTAACAATGCCACGGTGGTTATGGGAGATTTCAACATGGAGATGGACTGGGAAAATCAGGTTGGTACTGAACCCCAAGAAAGGAAGTTTGTCGAGTGCCTCCGGGATGGATTCTTAGAGCAGCTTGTACTGGAGCCTACCGGGGAGCAGGTAATTCTGGATTTAGTATTATGTAATGAACCGGATTTGATAAGGGAACTCGAGGTAAAGGAATATCATAATATGATAAATTTTAATCTGCAATTTGAGAGGGAGAAGGTAAAATTAGAAGTGTCAGTATTTCAGTTGAACAAAGGGGACTATGGAGGCATGAGGGAGGAGCTGGCCAAAGTTGACTGGAAAGGGACACTAGCAGGAACAGCAATGGCAGGTGTTTCTGGGAATAATCCAGATGATGCAGGATCATTTCATTCCAAGGAGGAAGAAAATTCCAAGGGGAGTAAGAGGCGACCGTGGCTGACAAGGGAAGCCAGGACAGTATAAAAATAAAAGAGAAGACTTACAACATAGCAAAGATGAGCGGGAAGCCAGAGGATTGGGAAACTTTTAATGAACAACAGAAGGTAACTAAAAAGGCAAAACGGGGAGAAAAGATGAAGTACGCAGGTAAACTAGCCAAGAATATAAAGGAGGATAGTAAAAGCTTCTTTAAGTACGTGAAGAGGAAGAAATTAGTTAAGATAAATGTGGGTCCCTTGAAGACAAACAGGTGAATTTATTATGGGGAACAAGGAAATGGCAAACGAGTTGAACAGGTATTTTGTTTGTGTCTTCCTTAATGAAGACAGAACCAATCTCCCAGATGTACTGGGGGACAGAGGACCTAGGGTGATGGAAGAACTGAAGGAAATTCACATTAGTCAGGAAATGGTGTTGGGTAGACTGATGGGACTGAAGGCTGTTAAATCCCCAGGGCCCCAGGGTACTCAAGGAGGTGGCTCTAGAAATCGTGGACGCATTGATGATCATTTTCCAATGTTCTATAGATTCTGGATCAGTTCCTGTGGATTGGAGGGTAGCTAATGTTATCCCACTTTTCAAGAAAGGAGGGAGAGAGAAAGCAGGTAATTATAGATCAGTTAGCCTGACATTGGTGGTGGGGAAGATGCTGGAGTCGATTATCAAAGATGTAATAGCGGCGCATTTGGATAGTAGTAACAGGATTGGTCCAAGTCAGCATGGATTTACAAAGGGGAAATCATGCTTGACAAATCTTCTGGAATTTTTTGAGGATGTAACAAGTAAAATGGAGAGGGGAGAGCCAGTGTATCTGGCTAGTGTACCTGGACTTTCAGAAAGCCTTTGATAAGGTCCCACACAGGAGATAAGTGGGCAGAATTAGAGCACATGGTATTGGGGGTAGGGTATTGACATGAATAAAAATTGGTTGGCAGACAGGAATCAAAGAGTAAGGATTAACGGGTCCCTTTCAGAATGGCAGACAGTGACTAGTGGGCTGCCGCAAGGCTTGGTGCTGGGATTCAGATTCAGATTCAACTTTAATTGTCATTGTCAGTGTACAGTACAGAGACAACGAAATGCAGTTGGGACCGCAGCTATTTACAATATACATTAATGATTTAGATGAAGGAATTAAAAGTAACATTAGCAAATTTGCAGATGACACAAAGCTGGGTGGAAGTGTGAACTGAAGAGGATGCTATGAGGATGCAGGGTGATTTGAACAGGTTGGGTGAATGGGCAGTTGCAGAATCATGTGGATAAATGTGAGGTTGGGGCCTAGTACCGTGGAGCGGCCTCCAACCGGAACGACATGGGGGCTCCAGTCGCAGAGCCTGCGGACTACTCACCATCATGGGGCTGGCCGGCCTCGGAGCGTGGGGAGCGGTGGTGGCTCGATGCTGCGGCCCGACTCTGGAGCTGACTCGAAGGGCCGAATGGCCTACTCCTGCACTTATTGTCTATGTATCTAAGAGCAAATAGCCGAAAGATGGGGTTGATTTGTTCTTTATCTTGATTATGAAAATAGGAAAATGTTGTGGATAATTGGAAGAACGTTATTAGAAAATACAATGGGACATTAGCACCCACATTAAACTAGTCTATCTTGTAGGATTTTTCCTTAAATTGTGGTGCTGAAGTATACGGCAATATCACATTCTAGTAGTTAGATATGAACATAGACATTTCTTTCTGATTCAGGGAAGATGCTAATATTTATGTCACATATCAGCTCCAGATTCTAATGATGGTTTGTTATCTCTAGGTTTGTATTTTGGTAATTGAATAGGTAATGAAACAGAAAATTCTTAGCCAGTCAGGAGCCATCTGTGGAAAGAAAAACTGTTAAGATTTGATGTTTATCTTTCATCAGAATTTTAATAATATTCTACATTTTTAAAAACATATTCAAAGGTAAATAGGTGTAAGAGATACCAACCAGGTGGTTATCTTAAGCCCTATTTCTTACTACTATCCACCCTAGAAAATGTTGGTGAAACAAAAGTAATTCCCTCGGTGGACTAACACTCTTGGCACTGACTAGCTTTATTTTAAATATATACTAGACAAAGTGGGACCCGTTCCCTCAACGCGCGGTTGCCGGGGTGGGGGAGGGCCTTCGGCGTCACACACTAACCACCCCATGCACACACACCAACCCCCCCTTGATATTATATTAATATTATTCATTCGCTCCTTTCCCTGCCCTATCCACTCACACATAACCCCCAACTGCACAGGCGCAGCTCGAGGGGAAGGGGGTAGAGGGAGGGGGCGGGGGGAGGGAGGGGGTAGAGATTGTGGGGTGGGGGTGTGGCGCGCTGCGTTACAATGGAGGGCTGGTTCCCGAACGCAATACTCCACCAGAAAGGGGGGGGGGATGGGGGGGTGGCAGAGAGGGCGGGGGGGCAGAGAGGGGGGGGGGGCAGAGAGGGAGGGGGACCACTCTCCATGCAGGGAGGGCCGGCCGATCGTGGCTTCCGGGAGGGGAGGCCATGTGGGATTGGGATCACCAGCGAGGAAATGGCGTCACGATTCCTCAGCACCGGTTCCTCACTCCCCTCCATTGAGTGTCCAAAGCAAGCGATGTCTGCGAAGGGCGCGCAGCATCGTCAAGGACTGCTCTCACCCCAGCCACAGTCTGTTTACCCTCCTCCCACCGGGAGGTGCTACAGGTCTCTCTACTACTACTGTATGTACGTATATATATTTAACTTCAAAATAATTTGCTTCTGTAGTGTTACATTTCCTGTTTTTCAGTGAATAAGCAGACAAAGGAGGATGGTTTATTAACTCCTGAAGAATTTGAATTATGGGACAGAAAATTCCGATTGAAAACTGATTTGGGGACGCCAAAATTATTGTTGCTTCCATTTGAATATGTAAAGGATGAACCGAAAGATATGGTAATGTGAAACCAAACTTTTTCTATCTTTTAATCATACTGCACAAACAAGGACTGAAACCTTGATGGGAGGAAATATGATTCCATGTCGAGAAATTGGACAAATTCGGTGTTGGGACCCTTGTTCATACCAATCAGTCTGGAGACGGGTCCTGACCTGAAACATTGTCTGTTCATTTCCTCCACATGTACTGAGTTCCTCCCTGCCTTTTGTTTTTTGTTCAAGATTCCAGCATCTGCAGCTTCTTGTGTCTATGAATCCATGTTGTCTCTTTCCTAAACAAGCGATCTCGATCCATGTTATATATGGTTTTGTAGTATATGCACACTGAATTCCTCTGTTATTTACATGCACTAACAGTGTTTCTTGTGAACCAACGTTCCTTTAAGCATAATTTATTTTGGATAATTCTAGTAGCATTATCGTCATATTTTATTACAAAGTAGCATTACATTTTCAATTAATTCTCAATGCCACAGGCCTTCCTACCTTTCTTCTCACAGATACTGCTTTTAATTATGTAAGTCACTTGTGATTATGGAAGAATTATAAAGACTTGGTTGTTGGATCTCTAGTTAGGATCTTGTTAATTGTTTAGCGATCATGCATGCTTAGTATCTTACCTAGACAGATACTCACAAATGCCCCAGATTTTCTAGTCATTCACATACAGGAATGTGTCTTAATGGGAAATTAGGTGCAAATAATGTTTTTGTTCTACTAAGTGATGATGACAATATTACTGGTTAAAAAATTCCACAGAGTTTTTGGAGCTTTTGAAGTCTGTGCTTTTTGAAAAAATTTGCATGAAGGAAGTTTCCGTCCATAATAGCCCTAAGTGCATAACTATGATAGTGGATTATCTTTTAGCAATTTTTCCACCTGGTTGACTGGACCATCTTCTAACTTATGTAACTTGTTAAATAATGAAGCTTGCTTTCCTTTTGTTCCAGAACATCCAACAACTGCACTGCTTATCTCAACAATTATTGCTAAATTCTGCCAAGTATCAACCTTTGATTTCCTGACTCATCCATGTGTTTTGATTTGGTGACGTTATTCACATGTAACGTGACCGCATCCAATTCTAATATTTAGACTCTCCTCTCTTTGTTGTCAAGTTGTTTATATTTTTCTTCAGAAATTCTATTCCTTTGCCAATTGCTTTCTTCTCTATTATTGTATCAACCTTAAGCAGACAGTGACCTGTTGTCCAATGTGAACTTGCAATTCTATCTTTCATTGCATCTTTCATGGCCACCCATCTGTTCCCAATCTTATTTTTTTAAACTCTCATTCACACACCACTAGTCAATGTTTGAGTCCATGTAGCACAGAAACTGGCCCTTTGATCCATCATGTTAATTCTATCTGTACTAATCTAATTTACCATCAAATATTCTTCTTCAGCTCCCAATAACACTATTATTGGCTTATTACAGTAATTTCAAATTATGGATGAGAATTTAAATGGTGGTGGATATGCTCATCCCCATTTCCATAACCTTTCTATTGACCTGCAACTTCTTCATATTTGCTTGCATTAATGGGCCAGTGAAGCGCTGTGGGGCACGTTTCTGCTGTGTAGTGCACGATTCCTTTCTGAAGATTTGAAGCTGTTTATTTCGTCACAGAGATTTGAGGTGAAAACATCTGTGTCAATACAATATCACAGGAACTGGGGAGGGAAATCTAACTTTTGCAGTTGTTTCAAGTTGTATCATTTTGTTTTATATAGGAACAGGAGAGTGGTTCAATTCGTGAGCTTTCTCTGTCAGAGTGGAGTCTTTGGCAAAATCATCCACATTGTACCCACTTTGTTGACCATTCTGATCGATGCCAACACTTCATAAGTATAATGGACATGATTGATTTGATGAGACAAGACGAGGTCAGTGAAATCTATTCAACTTAACTTGCAGTTATTTTCTGAATATAGATTTCTCATTAACAATCTATAATAAAATTAAAATGTAGTGTTAAATGCAGAGATGAATTAATATCCAGTAAAATTCTATGTTGCATATTTTGGAATAAATGGACTTAATTCCTATCCTGTTCTCCTCTGAGTTCCTTAAGGGCCTGTCCCACTTGGGCAACATTTTCGTCAACAGCCTGAAAAGAGGTTGTCGCGTTGTGGTCGGGTCGTGACGCGGTGTGATGCGTGGTGACGCGCAGGTGACGCGCGGTGTCTCCCTGTCGCCCCTAGATTTTGGAATGTTCAAAATCCAGGGGCGACATCTGGTTGTCTCATCATGTCGTGTGCCCTGTCAAACGCTGACCTATGCTGCCCTGCGGGTGATGCCTAGTTAGGGTTACGGTTACGGTTGGGGTTAGGGACCACAGATGGGCTGTAAACTATTCTTCCTTCAATGCATGGATTTTAAACATTAATATATTCAAATTACTACAATAAAATCAATTGTGCAAATGAAACGATGTCTGAGTCGTTCAGTTTTATTTACAGATGTATTGATCCGCTTCCAGATCCAAACACCGTCTCTAACTATTCACAGGGATGGATTCAGTGAGTGTAGACTGAACCCCCCTCTCCCATCCACCCTCCTCTCCCCCCCTCCCGCCCCATCCCTCCTTCTCCACTCCCACCCCACCCTTCACCCCTCCCCTCTCTTCCCCCCTTCTTCCCTTCCCCCACTCTTCCTCCCTTCTCCCTGCTCCACTCTTCTCCCCCTTCTCCACCCCCCCCTCACATCCCCTTCTCCCCCTCACATCCCCTTCTCCCCCTCTCCCTTCTCCCATTCTCCAACCCCCCCCCACCCCAGCCGCCACTTTCCCCGACGCCCCCCACTTGTGGACCCAGCCTGTGACAGCTAGATCCCACTAATAGTATTGCACATCATCTGTTTTAGTAACATTGACTGGGATAAATGCAGACTTTGGGAACAACACCCCCCACCACCTCCCGCCCCCCTTCCCCCCACCACCTCCGCCCCCTCTTCCCCCCCACCTCCCCTTCCGCCCCCTCGCCTTGCTTCAAAATGGGTGGCGGGTATTTAGACTCAGTGGCCTGAGCAGGTGGGTGGCACAGGTATATTGACAACATTGCCTGTGCCCAGTTGAAAAGCCCGGTGGTTTGGAGAGACCATTGTAAGAGAGATCTGCCTCTGGGACAACTCGTGGCCAACAGTTTAGTTCCCATGAGGAGCAGGCAGAACATTGGGGGTTCGAGTCCAACCCCTGGGGCCCCTGTATCACATTTAGTTCAGCGATACAGTGCCCTTCGGCTCACCGAGTCCGCACCGACCAGCGATCCCCCGCACACTATCCCACACACGCTAGGGACAATTTATACTTATACCAAGCCTATCAACCTAGAGTTAGGGTTAGGGCTAGGGTTAGGGTTAGGGCTAGGGTTAGAAGGGAAGAAAGTGGGGAGAAGGGGAGGAGAAGAAGAGTGTGAGGAGGTGGAGAAGGAAGGATGGGGGCGGGAGGGGGGTGGAGGGGAGATGAGAGTTCAGTCGACACTCACTGAATCCATCCCTGTGAAAAGTTAGAGACGGTGATTGGATCTGGATGCGGACCAATACATCTGTAAATAAAACTGAACGACTTGGACATCTTTTCACTTGCACAATTAATTTTATTGTATTAATTTTAACATATTAATGTTTAAAATCTATGCATTGAAGGAAGAATATTTTACAGCCCATCTGTGGTCCCTAACCCTAACTGTAATCCTAGCCCTAACCCTAACCGGGCATCACTCGCAGGGCAGCATACGTCAGCGTGTATGTCGTGCAACTTGACGGTTTTACGGGCGTCAATCACTGAAGCTCGCAGTCACCGAAAAAAGTGGGACAGGCCCTCTACATCTTATGACTAGTTACCTTGGGAAAACAGCAATGCATTCTTGACTAGTTGTATAGAAAGAACCCCTTGTTTTAATTATATTGCATGAAGAAGAAATCAAATAATTAAACTAAACAGATAAAATCTGCTTTTTGCATGGACAAAAAGAATAAACAGATCATTCAAGACAAAATTTTAGGGTCATAGATTTGAAAGTTAGTTTGAAATCTTGTATGATTGGAGTGGAAGCAGATTTTAAGTCAGTTTAATATTTCACCTCTTGCATAGCTCTAAATATGATGTAGATATATGTTAGATATTCTGATGTGCTAGCCCTGGAGGCAGTGCAGCGAAGGTTTACAAGATTAATTCCTGCAATGAGGGGTTTGACATATGAGGAAAGGTTAAGTAGGCTGGAACTCTACTCTTTGGAGTTTAGAAGAATGAGAGGCGATCTCATTGAAACATATAAGATCGTGAGGGGCCTTGATCGGGTGGATGCACCGAGGATGTTCCCAATGATCGGGGAAACTAGAACTAGGGGACATAGTTGCAGAATAAGGGGGGGCTCTTTTAAAACGGAGATGAGGAAGAACTTCTTCACCCAGAGGGTGGTTAATTTATGGAATTCACTGCCCCAGGGAGCAGTGGAAGCAGAAACTTTAAATATATTTAAGACTAAAATAGATGTTTTTTTAGCTGCCAAGGGGATAAGGGGCTACGGGGAGAGGGCAGGGATATGGACCTAGGTATGGTTAGTATAGTAAGACCTGAGTGATCTCCTGGACAAGTGTCGATCGCCTGGATTGGGGTCGGAGAGGAATTTCCCGGATTTTTTTCCCGAATTGGACCTGGGTTTTTATCCGTTTTTTTGCCTCTCCCAGGAGATCACGAGGTTTTTGGGGTGGAGAGGGGTGATAGCGGTATAAAGGGGAGGGTAGTGTCTTGTGTTCTGTGTCTTGTGTCTACTGTTTGTGGGTAAGTGTGTCTGTTTAGTGTTCAGCCATGAGCGAATGGCGGTGCGGGCTCGACGGACCTGGTGGTCTACTCTCGCACCTACTTTCTATGTTTCTATGTTTCTATGTGAAAGATGTTCACCCGAGATACTGCATGACCTGCTAAGTTACTCCAGCACTTTATATCAATATCTTCCTAATTTACTAGTACGTGGTCTTCTTCAGTTGGACACATCAGTTTTGTCCCTCATCATTCTTGCCATGTTGTAACACACGTTCATTCCCTAATAATCACTAATGTGATGAACAAATCTTCGATAGGAAGAGATACTGGGTGGGGGGTACACTGTAGCATCAGCGGCTGAAAATAACTTATGTGCATTAAATGTACCATATTCCCTTCGACTATCCTACTTTGAGAACAATTACAGGTGCACAACCTTTTATCCGAAGATCCAAATAACGAAAACCTCCGAATAGCGGACATTTTTTCGGTCCTTGAAGAAAGGTCCTTGAAAACGTTCACCGAGGGCGGCCCGCAGAGGTGACAGCGGAACCTCCGGTCGGTCCTCGAAGAAAGGGGAACTAAATCCCCATTCATAAAAGAGAAGGTGAGGGTATATTGCGCGGGAGGGTTAATAATTGACAATATGCTGCTGCCTGCCCGCTGAGTTAAAATGTTCCCACGGTAGACTCACGATACACAGTGTATCGTGAGTCTTGCGTGGGAACTTTTTAACTCAGCGGGCAGGCAGCAGCAGCAGATTGTTGCTGCCTTCAGTTTTACCCCACCTACACCCCTCTGCTTCCCGGCCATGTGTGTGACCCCTTCCCTCCCCTCTCCAGCTCCCCGCCCATTGCACCGGCGCGGGGGCTTTGCACTGTCTTCATGTCGGCGATGCTAGCAGGTCAGTGCCAATCACCGGAGACGTCAGGACCAACGGGACACCGACCCCCAGGCCCACTGCAAGCACGGAGATCCCAGAGACCCACAGCCAGCAGCAGCCCAGCCCCGTTCCAACTCCAGAGGAAAACTGCAAACTGGCCGGAGACATCAGGACCACCAGAAGCCGCTCCCCGATGGGCCGCTACGGCGACAAGTGGCAGTTCGCCCACAGCCCCCTCATCGGGACACCGACCCCCAGGCCCATTGCAAGCACGGAGATCCCAGATCAGCAACTCCAGCCCAGCCGCTCCAACTCCTGAGGAACACGCTCCCCGTATGGGCAGAAGCTGATGGTGTGCAAGGTACGTCTTGTTCTTGGGGTCGCGCAGCTCGGGCTGTGGGCGAACTGCCACTTGTCGCCGTAGCGGCCCATCGGGGAGCGGATTCCTCTGGAGTTGGAGGGGGAGGGGGGTATTGTGCTGTTTGATCGCCCCCTACTATCCCAGGGACAGGGAGACAGGACGTTCACCGAGGGCGGCCCGCAGAGGTGACAGCGGAACCTCCGGTCGGTCCTCGAAGAAAGGGGAACTAAATCCCCATTCATAAAAGAGAAGGTGAGGATACATTGCGCGGGAGAGTAGGAATCCCAAGACAAAGTTGAGTGAGCGTTCACCGAGAGTGGCCCGCAGAGGTGACAGCGGAACCTCCGGTCGGTCCTGGAAGAAAGGGGAACTAAATCCCCTTCATAAAAGAGAAGTGGAGGGTATATTGCCCGGGAGGGTATATCGCCTACCTGGAAGAAACCGGACATTTTTTCCAGGATGTCGTCTGCACACCAAAGCTCACCAAAGCTCACGTTTGGCGCCAAACGCACGTCGCCTCTGCTGCACACGGATATAAGAGGTGAAAATGTCGCCTTAGGCCGCCTAAGGGCATGAAGCCCCGCTAGGGTGACATGAGTGCGAGAGGTGATTCAATGCTGCGGTCACATTTACAAATTCAGGAATTCATTCAACACACTGCATTTCATACAGACATTTATTCTGCAAGAAAAAAATACATTGAAGACTCAAACTCGCGACCGAGGAACTGCCGGGATCAAGGCGCAAACTCGCGACCTTGCGGATATGAGCCGAGCACTCTACCACTGAGCCAGCCATTAAAATCTACGCTAAAAAAATTCCATTCCGAAGACCGACAAATTCCGAATTACGAAAAGTGTCTGGTCCCAAGGCTTTCGGATAAAAGGTTGTGCACCTGTATCTGACAACCAAAAAATTCCCACGCCTGTAATCGAAAAATGATCAGTTGAGTAAAAAAACAAATTTTGACATCAAACTTTATTTGAGCTATTATTACATGTTAAATGGTGGTACAATTAAACAGCGGCAATTCAGGATTGATTTCAAACTTTTAAAATATTTTATTTTGAAAAAGCAGTATCTTGAAATGATTTTAAAAAATGATTGTAAATTTAGTTTTAATAAGGTGTCGCATAGGATGTTTTAATTAGGTTTTAATACCTGCAGCATAATGTTAAAAACAGCTGGTTGAGCTGAAATTTTTTTAGGTGCGAATCTGATGCCCTAATTCAATGAATGTAAATAAATCCATTGTTAGCGATATTGAAAATGTCTCTTCGACCTTGGTATACCATTAGTTACTATAGTAACTAGAAAAAGATATACAAGATATAAAAGAGGTTTGCATCTCACATTTATCAGCATTAAACTCCAGTAATCAGACATCATTAGCTCCGAAGAAAACAACTACTACTCTAACCATGGGTGGCCATCCATAGCTTCTATTAACACTTGTGCAATGATACTCTATTAAACAAAGTAAAATACATTGCAGCAACTTTATTTGGAAACATTCCTTGTTCACCCTCATTTAAAGTCTTAGATTTGTAAAGCACAGAAATGGGCCCTTTGGATCTCTGTGTACAGTCTGATCATCAATATCCATCTTTGCTAATTCCATTTATCAACATTTGGTCAAGAGTCGTTTATGCCTTGACAATTCAAGTACTCGTCTAGCTGGTTCTTACCAGATATGTATAGAAATGTGTAACTTAAATATGAATGGACAATTTGAATGCCTTTTTAACGTGAAGATTGCATTAAATATTGAATGTTCTTTAATAATTTGTTTTTCTATTTACAGAGTGGCTGCGGCTATTCATTAGAAATTATGCCTTATTTAAATAGGGATGATATTTTTGAAAGGACATTCACACTGCAATCTAAATTTACATCTACTTCCAGTGCAAAAAATGGAGAAAAATGTATAAAGGATCAGTTATTAACAAGGCATAAACAAGAGAAGAAGAAATGCAAACGTATTAATATAAAACAACATTTGTGTACATTAATGGATGAAGATGAGGAATGCTCTCTTTTTAACACAAGTAAACTAAAAAGGACTAAGGGTCATTTTTCATCCTCAAATCCCGAAACTGTAGATTCCAAAGAACCAAAGGAGTCTGCACAATGCGTTTCTGGGAATTATAGAGGTAAAGAAGCCTCCTCTGAGGATGCTGTATCAAAACCTGGTGAACAAGACTGTCAGTCCCTGGGAGAAACTGAAGTGGATGTCAGTAACGATGTGCAGATGATGTCTTGTTTTGATTTGTTCGTTGCGGGGGATATCTTGGAGGATGACATGATAATTAACTTGAATAAAGATTCTGTTGTAAACAAATCGACAAACACCAAACCCAAATGTGCTGGCACAAGGAGGAAAAGAAAAGGAGGGCACCTTCATCCTGAACCAAAAAATGATTATGTGATGAAGGATATAATGACAGATGACAATCTTTCTAAATGCAATGTATTGAACAGTGTTGAGTCTGGCCACAATAGTCAATTAAATGAAACAGCAGTTTGTGGAATAAATCTATCCAAACTGTTTTATCTCCCAGAATCTCTCATAATTAGGGACAACAATATACATAAACGATCTTCAAATTCAGGCCCTGGCGTTGAACATTCCAATTATGAACCTGAACATTCAAATTATAATTCAATAAAGCATGTTCCCACCAGTGTTGAAATAGTTCTGGAAAATGTAAAATCATTTCTTAATACATCTCCTCCTCTAGAGGTTTTGCCCTTTTTGGAAGAAGTAAATTATGAAGAAAATCAACCAGCTACATCAAAAACAACAACAGTGAATATTTTAAATCCCAGTAGAAGTAGTTCACCACCAATCAATATTAAATCACCAGCTTTAATGACTCACACAGAGAGTGTGACCTCTGAACACTTGAACAATCATGATTATGCACGATCCAGCTCTTCTTGGGATGATTTATTTGATAGCCATGTTGAATATTTGGATCAAGATTATAAAGCTCAATCAAGTGCAAGTGAAGAAGAAATATTTCATCCTTCACGTCTGTGTCAAACAGAGACTGAAGAAAATAAAAACAATAAAATACCGAAGGATTCTATAAACGATGAGGCACTTTGTGAAAACAGTTTGTCCTTATTTGAAGACAATCTGTTACGAGCTAACCTTCCAACTTTTTACATTCCTAATTATAAAAGTTGTGCAATCACAAAGGATATACCTGGACTTGAACCTCATGTGTTTAATGAGCCAATACAAAATGCTGAAGCAACCTCCAGTAAAAAATTGGAAAATGGAGACACTGAACACAAAGTAACACCAGAGTCATATCAGCATAAAGCATTTCAAAACCAACCGCTTTTTGAAAATATCCATGTTGATCAGCAAATACTTACTGCTGATGATAGTAACAGTAACAAGTACAATTGTTCAGATGAATTATTTTCAGTAAACTTTGATCTAGCGTTTTCATTTGAAGATATAGTTAAAGATGCTGATGCCCCAATGACTAATGCTGTTCACAACAAAAACATTGAATTCTCAGAGCATTTTGCAGACAAATCTGAAAATGTAGAAGTGACTAAGACGGTTCAAGATGAATGCAGCAATGTGGCTCCTTCAAAATTATTTCTTGAAGGAACAAAAGAAATAAAACTGTGCTCAACACCAATATCTTTGAAACGCACATCTTTGCAGCCAGGCAAAATGGAAACTTGGCCTTGTAATGAAGGACAGTGTTCGGCAACACAGGATTTGTTTTCTCCAATTTGTCAGCTTGATCGTGGGGTTTTATTTACTTCATCTCCGACTTTTGCATCCATTACACCAGAAAAAAAACATTCTTCTCCCAAATTCTATGGTACTACTTCCAGAAAACCACAGTTTAAAAACAGTCCAGTGACTTCTAATAATGCTGTGCACAGAGACATAGAGATTGTTAAAAATGTCATTTTTTCTGAACCTGAAGTCTCTCCTAACATTAATGCTGTGAATTGTGACGATAGTGGAATACATGGAAATAAATCACTTATAAATTACAAATCAAACATTTTCCAAAAAAAATTGGCATCACCTATTAATGGTAAGATTTTAATTTTGACCATTGATATCTTCAGAATTTGAAAATTTATTGTGTTATTGACTTAATTTATAGATATAATTATGTTGTCCATTTCTTTGCCAGGTAATCTATGGTAGGGAATCTTTTTTTTCATTAACAGGTTAAATTGTGACTCTTGATGTGATTTGCATTTATGTTACCACAGTAAAATTGCTGCACATAAAAAACGCCACTACTGATGTCACCACTGTAATGTAAATCTAGCTTTAATGTTTTAAGATTTGGTCATGTTGCCTTTGATAATAGAGGAGGAAAGGTAGCCTGATTATTACCTGCTTGAAACACCATCTCATAAATGACTGTGCGATTACTGGTAATCTGTACCTTCTAGACAAGATCAGGTCCAGCTGTTTTGCCCAATTGCCTATGTTCATTGTATGACTCGCAAAATGACTATTTGGAAAATATATCCGAGAGACCAAGGAAAGGAGAAACCAGAAAGGATCAGAACCAGAGATTGGAAAGCTAACTGAATGAAGAATTTTGGTAATCTTTGAAATCCTGATTTCCCCCTTCATACCAAACTCAGAGTTTAAACCTACTAAAATACTTTCATGGAAAATAATTTCATTGAATTCCTTAAAATCAATGATGATGGATCATATGCTGAATGTCAAATTATTTCCATAGCTACATTTTATCGTGTGCATTAAAGTGACTGCAGTGTTTGCTGCCAATATTCTGGAATGGGCAGTGTACAATTAAATGAACCTATCCCTTTTCAATTAGTTCCAGAATTACAAATGTGTTTTGGTCAAGGGGATAGACTAGGACCTGGATATGACTGCAGAATCATTTAGTGGCAGCTGCCATAAATATCAGGACTTAGTTATATAAAAAAGTCTTGCATAGCCGTAACAGATGGAAGAAGATGGCAAACAAGCTGTGGAACAGTTCAGTCTTGCCAACTTGTATAGTGTATGGTGTCATCTTGGTTACCTTCTCAAGGCGGCAAAGTGTTAATCCAAGGCTTATAAATGATCCACCTCGAAAACTCCTCCTATTATCCTGCATTCTGCTTTGTTTTACTTATTTGTATATTAATATTAGGGTCATAGAAGACTCCCAAATAAGTCACTGATTTGACTATATCCTTCAATTCACCCTTCCAATGATAAGAAAATGGGTATATTTTATCATCATGCTTAGGTGCATAGCTAAGGAAAGGTTGATTAAACAAAAAGCTGGTTATTTAGGCTGCACAGTTCTTAAATTCATGGTAGTGTGAGGCATGGTATACTATGCCTATTTTTGAGCCTGCGATCTGTTCCATCACTAACGTTTGTAGAGTATTTCAAAGTACTCTCCCAAGGCCATTCTAATAAAGCTAAGACAGCTGTTCAGAGCAAATACATTGTAGGTAGCCAAGTGTGTGAAAGGCCTTTTTGCAGACTGGAATTTAATTTGTATGTTTTGTGATTTACATTCTACTTTGCTATAATTCTACAACTTGCATTCCATAAGTGACCGGGAGTTAATTACTTGGTGATACAATGATTTGTCTTTCATTTTGATACAGTAAAGAGATTTTTGTGATAGACTTATTTTCCCTTTGGAATCATGTCACAATATGGTTACAGATATGCTTTCTGTTGCTTGTTTGTTTTAGCTCAGCGCTACTTTCAAATGGAATTAATTACCTTGTTCTCAATTACATGTTATAGTAGGCGATGTGTACTGAACACTTTTTTAGCTAATAAACTAATACTAAGGCAATGATGGAACACAAAAGGGCACTACCTAGAACCTTAAATAGATGGAAAATGAGTGCTAAGGGAATAATGGCACAATTAAGCAGCAGAATGGAGTTGAAGTAGAACATGATCAATTTATACATTAGTTATTCCTGTATGGTTGCATAATGCTTTGGTTAGTGTTAGAAGTCTATTGAAAACTATATTTCAGACAAAAATAACGCTTTAAAAGTATAATTATCATCAAACAGAAGTTATTTTTGAACTTTCTGTAAATACTTTAATATCTCATTATGAAGAATAATCATTGATTTTATTTATGTTTGGGCAAATTGTTCCTTTTCCCCAGGTGAATGCAACAGTGAAAGTGACGAAGAGGTTATCAGAAGACCCAATAAAAGAATAAAACTCCGTGTTCCTGAATCTCCGGAGGTGGGTTGATTTGCATATTACCTAACACCAAAATATATCGTTAAAATGAAGAATTTTCATTTAATTAAGAATGTAAGGAAACCATAAAAACGATTGTAAGCTATTCAGCCACTTTAATTTGTTCTACCATTGATACCATAAATTAGAGCTATCCCTATGTTATTCATCAATACATTTTAGTTCCATACGTTTCTAATTGACTAGATGGCATCCTTCTGTGCTCCAATGTAATACTTCAGCAAATTAAACATTTATCTATTTCAGTTCACTTGGCACCATTTACCTTTTCCTCAAATGCATTTAGACTGTGGCAGGGAGTGCTGACAGATGGAAACCTTCTGTAATGTATTCTTCTAATGCAATTAGATTTCAGAAAGGCTTGTGACTAGGTGTCACATAAGAGGCCAGTGCATAAATGAAGAGCTCAAGCTACACGAGACAATGTATTAGCAAGAATTGAAAGGTGAATTGGAATAAATGGAACCTTTACAGGGAGAAGCGATATCTTGGATGAAGCGTCTCAGAGAATGGTTTGACATCGAGAGCACCAACCTTGGTCTCGACATCAGTAAGACCAAGGAACTGATTGTGAATTTTGGAAGAGGATGGACAAGGATCCACAAACCTACCTTCATCAATGGGTGGAGAGAGTCAAAAGCCTCTAATGATCTGAAGATCTTTCCTGGACCCAGGACATTGCAATCAGAAAGAAAGCCCATCAATCACTCTACCTCCTGTGAAGATTGAGGAGGTTTGGTATGTCAATGAATACTCTCTTGAACTTCTACAGGTATACAGTAGAGAGCATATTGACTGGTTGCATCAAGCCTAGTTCAGCAATTTGAATGCCCAGGAATGAAGAAAATTTCAAAAAGTGGTTTACAATGCCCAGTCCATCACGGTTACTGACCTCCCCACATTCAAAGGATCTGCAAGAGTCGCTGCCTCAAAAAAGCAGCTAGCATCATCAGAGACCACCACCATCCTGGCCACACTCTCACTCCTGCCATCGGCTAGAAGTTTTAGAAGCCTGAAAACTGTAATGTCCAGGTCTAGGTAGCTTCTTCCCTGCAACCACCAGGCTATTAAGCACTACAACCTCCAAATAAGCTTAGAACTGCATAGATTTGTGCCACTATTTTTGGCTCTGCACTATTATTTACTTATTTTGTTTAAACATATATTACATATACATATATGTGTGTGTATATCTCTGGAAGGGGGCGCCGTCGAGTATGGCTGCCCTGCCAGCAGCTGTTAGTCTTTTCACCATTAAAAAATTTTTTAGTAAGTTAAATGTGTTTGTTTTGGAGGTCTTCTAGTCTTTATGTGGTGGGTGGGGGAGGGGAAGGGGGAAACTTTATTTCCTAGTCCCTACCTGGTCGGAGAGGCGGCTTTCCTCCGAGCTGCTTCTTCGACCCTTCCTCGCGGCCTACCATCGGACTGGAGCGGCGTTTCCTGTCGGGACCGGCCGGGACTACAGCTTAGGCGGAGGCACAGCGCTGGGACACCATCACGGAGCGGGCGATGCCCTACCCGGGTCGCCGTGCGCTAAGCTCCGGAGTGCTGTTACCGCCGACTCCAACATCGAGGTGCTGTGGCTGCGGGCGTCCGGCCGTGGACGGCGCTGGATTTAAAACACCTAGGATCCGAGATCGCCAGAGTCGGAGCTCCAACCAGTGCGGCCTGAGGACTTCGGGAGCCGCGGTCTCTGGGGAGGAAGTGGCCGCTCCAGACATTCCAAGCCACTGAGGAGTGTTCACCCGACGCCGGAGCTCCATCTTCCCGGCTGGAGGACCTGAAGACATCGGGCTGCCGTAGCGGGGACTGCGGAGGTCACAATAGGCCCGACTATGGGTGAACAGGGGATGGGACTGGATTTTGCTGCCTTCCCCCACAGTGGGAACCATTGTGGGGGGATGTTTTTATGTTTATTGTTACATTCTTTAATGTTGTGTCTTATCTTTATTTGTGTGCTGCAGTGGCAAGTCAAATTTCACTACACCAAGTGGTGTATGTGATAATAAATGTCCTTTGTAACCTTGTATCCTTTGTGTGTGTGTGTGTGTGTATATATGTGTGTGTATATATATATATGTGTGTATACACACCCACATACACACACACATATATATATATATATATATACATATATATATACATACTAGACCAAGGGGGACCCGTTGTGTCCCGTTCCCTCAATGTGCGGTTTCGGGGTGGCGGGGGGGGGGGGGGGGGGCGAGGGGGCGTTCGGCGTCACACACACACTAAACCCCCCTTGATATTATATTAATATCAAGGGGGGCACAGCCTCTGAATAAAATGGCATATCTTTAGAATGGAGATGGGGTGAATGGCCTAATTCTGCTCCTATGTCTTGTGGTCTTATGATCTTACTGAACAATCCTCCTTGAATTAAGGGTGTTGTCCTGATCTCCCAAACTATCTCATTGTGATGTGGCATTTTAAAAACAAATCTGCACATTCCTTTGCAACTATGATGCTATAACTCTGTAACACGATGCTCTACACTCTGTTTCTTTTGCTGTTGTACTCATGTATGGTTTGAAAACCTAAGTTTTTCACTATAACTCATTACATTGACTTTTAAATTTCGTTGTACCATGTGCAATGACAATAAAGAGATTCATCATCTTCATCATCATCATCATCACATGCTACAAAAATAAACCAGTGCCTCAATTGTCTAATATATTCATCAATGACCTGCAAGAAGGGAATACATCTAAGGTTTCCAACTTTGTCGATGATACAAAAATAGATAGAAGGGCATTTTGTGATGATGCATTGTGATTCTGGAAAGGGATAGTTGGAGTGAATGGGCAAAAACCTGATAAATAGAGTTTAACATGTGAAATTGTTAACAAGACTACACGCATAAATGGACTCAAAAGGTGGATACTAATCTCAATGGAAAGATTTACTCTGCAAATGAGTATAGCTAAGCAGGATCAAAGCATTTTAGTCCATGAATCGCAAGAAACATAGAAATTAGGTGCAGGAGTAGGCCATTCGGCCCTTCGAGCCTGCACCGCCATTCAATATGATCATGGCTGATCATCCAACTCAGTATCCCGTACCTGCCTTCTCTCCATACCCTCTGATCCCCTTAGCCACAAGGGCCACATCTAACTCCCTCTTAAATATAGCCAATGAACTGGCCTCGACTACCCTCTGTGGCAGGGAGTTCCAGAGATTCACCACTCTGTGTGAAAAAAGTTCTTCTCATCTCGGTTTTAAAGGATTTCCCCCTTATCCTTAAGCTGTGACCCCTTGTCCTGGACTTCCCCAACATCGGGAGCAATCTTCAGGCAGCTAGCAGGCAGATTCAACAAGAGTTAAGCAGGCAAATGGCAATTTGGCCTTCAATGATAATAATAAAACACTTTATTGTCATTGTAAATATATACAAACAAATTTCATGCTGAAGGGATTGTAGTTTAAGAATATGGAGATTTTGTTACATTGCTCAAGATGTGGTGAGGCCACATCTGGAATACTGTGCATAGATTTGGTCCCCTGGGATGAACGGCTGTCCTATCAAGGCAGACTTGAGCAGCTTTGGGCTATATTCATTGGAGTTTAGAGGAATGAGGGATGACCTTATCCAAACATACAAGATACTTCAAGGAATTGACAGAGAACATGTTGAGATGTTTTCACAAGTGGGAAAATCACAAACAGTACATAACTGCAAAATAAGTGATTGTTCATTTCAAACTGAGGTCCCTAGATCTCTGGCATTCTCTCCTACTGAGGGTGGTGGAGATTAGATCATTTGATATATTTGAAATATCTCGAATTGAGAGTTAGGGGGAACAGGCACAGAAGAGGAATTGAGGTCAATAAGGATTAGCCTTGATCATATTGAATGGTGACAAAGGCTCCAGGGTCTACAGTTCTAATCCTGCTCCTATATTCTTATGTTCTTTTAGTAAAATTTTGGAAGTTCCAATTTTCTACCATCAATTGGAGGAAGTAAACTTTTTCTAATTTTATTCCAGAAAGCTTTGACATTTGTATAATGCACTGTTGGTTTAAAACCTCCTTGGTTTTGTTATTTTCAAGGGATGTTTGTCTTTATAAATCCACATTTATGCAATCTAGTGTGTGAACTAGCATGTCGGGAAGCCTGTCGCAGACCTCTTGAAATCTGCTTTTTAAAAAGTTATGGTTAAAAATTAGAAATGCAAGACCTCTGTGTGCTTGGAGGCATAGTTCAGTGGGGCTGCAGTTATTTAAGTATGTTCTTGAGACTCCAATGTTTACTTTGCTGCTCATATTAGTAGCAGAAGGATTTAATCCCTGCGATAATGTTTCTCCTCTCATCATGGAATTACTTTTGCAAGGTCAGAGGTATAGGCACAGGGTGTTTTTCTTTCCTGTTCTGGTGATTTGATAGAAGCCAAAGGAAGCTACCGTATTTCCAGGCAATGGAGACGCTATTTTTTACCCAAAAATAAGGCATGAAAATAATCGACAATCAGTAAACCGTTTCTGCCTTCTCCCCATATCCCCTGACTCCGCTATCTTTACTGAGCCCTATCAAGCTCTCTCTTGAAAGTATCCAGAGAATCGGCCTCCTCTGAGGCAGAGAATTTCACAGACTCACAACTCTCTGTGTGAAAAAGTGTTTCCTCATCTCTGTTCTCAATGCCTTACCACTTATTCTTAAACTGTGCCGCCCTGGTTCTGAACTCCCCCAACATCGGGAACATGTGTCCTGCCTCTAGCAAGTAGAACATCTTAATAATGTTACATGTTTCAATAAGAAACCGTCTCATCCTTCTAAACTCCAGTGTATATAAGCCCAGCCGCTCCATTCTCTCAGCATGTGACAGTCCCGCCATCCCGGGAATTAATCTTGTAAACCTATGCTGCACTCCTTCAATAGCAAGAATGTCCTTCCTCAAATCACACACAATACCCCAGGTGTGGCCTCACTAGGGCTCTATTCATCTGCAGAAGGACCTCTTTGCTAATATACTCAACTCCTCTTGTTATGAAGGCCAACATGCCATTCGCATTCTTCACTGCCTGCTGTACATGCATGATTACTTTCATTGACTGATGAACAAGGACCCCCAGATCCCGTTGTACTTCCCCTTTTCCCAACTTGACTCCATTTAGATAATCATCTGCCTTCCTGTTTTTGCTACCAAAGTGGATAACCTCACATTTATCCACATTACACTGCATCTGCCATGCATCTGCCCACTCACCCAACTTGTCCAAGTCACCCTGCATTCTATAGCATCCTCCTCATAGTTCACACTGCCACCCAGCTTTGTGTCATCTGCAAATTTGCTAATGTTACTTTGAATCCCTTCATCCAAAGCATTGATGTATATTGTAAATAGCTGCGGTCCCAGCACCGAGCTTGCAGTACCCCACTAGTCACTGCCTGCCATTCTGAAAGGGACCCGTTAATCCCTACACTTTGTTTCCTGTCTGCCAACCAATTTTCTATCCATGTCAGCACTCTACCCCCAATACCATGTGCCCTAAATTTGCCCACTTATCTCCTATGTGGGACCTTATCAAATCCAGGTACATGACATCCATTGGCTCCCCCTCGTCCATTTTACTTGTTACATCCTCAAAAAATTCCAGAAGATTAGTCAAGCCTCATTTCCCCTTCGTAAAGCCATGCTGATGTGGACTGATTCCGTTACTGCTCTTCAAATGTGCAGCTATTTCATCTTTTATGATTCACTCCAGCATCTTCCCCACCACCGATGTCAGGCTAACTGGTCTATAATTCCCTGTTTTCTCTCTCCCGCCTTTCTTAAAAAGTGGGATAACATTATCTACCCTCCAATCCACAGGAACTGATCCTGAATCTGTAGAACATTGGCAAATGAACAATGCGTTCACAATTTGCAGAACCACTTCCTTATATACCCTGGCATGCAGACCATCAGGCCCTGGGGATTTATCAGCCTTCTGTCCCATCAGTCTACCCAACACCATTTCTTGCCTAATGTGGATTCCCTTCAGTTCCTCCGCCACCCCAAATCCTCTGGCCACAAGTACATCAGGAAGATTGTTTGTGTCCCCCTTAGTGAAGACAGATCCAAAGTACCTGTTCAACTCTCCTGCCATTTCCTTGTTCCCCATAATAAATTCACCCTTTTCAGTCTTCAAGGGACCAACTTTGGTCTTAACTATTTTTTTCCTCTTCACATACCTAAAGAAGCTTTTATTATCCTCCTTTATATTCTTGGCTAGCTTACCTTCCTACCTCCTCTTTTCTCCCCGTATGCCTTTTTAGTTATCTTCTGTTGCTCTTTAAACATTACCCAATCCTCTTGCTTCCCGCTCATCTTTGTTATGTTGTACTACTTCTCTTTTATTTTTATACTGTCCCTGACATCCCTTGTCAGCCACCTTCGGCCATTACTCCTCCTCTTTCTTCCTCTTTGGAATGAACTGATCCTGCACCTTCTGTATTATTCCCAGAAATACCTGCCATTGTTGTTCCAATGTCATCCCTGCTAGGCTATCTTTCCAGTCAACTTTGGCCAGCTCCTCCCTTATGGCTCCATAGTCCCCTTTGTTCAACGGTAACACGGACATCTCCGATTTACCCTTCTCCCTCTCAAATTGTAGTTTAAAACTTACCGTATTATGGTCACTACCTCCTAATGGCTCCTTTACCTCGTGTTCCTTATCAAATCCAGTTCATTACACAACTCTAAATCCAGAATTGCCTTCTCCCTGGTAGGCTCCAGTCCAAGCTCCTCTAAAAATCCATCACGGAGGCACTTCACAAACTCCCTTTCTTGGGGTCCAGTACCAACCTGATTTTCTCAGTCTACCTGCATGTTGAAATCTCCCATAACAACCGTAGCATTACCTTTACAACATGCCAATTTTAACTCTTGATTCAACTTGCACCCTATATCCAGGCTACTGTTTGGGGGCCTGAAGATAACTCCCATTAGGGTCTTTGTACCCTTACAATTCCTTAGTTCTATCCATACTGGCTCCACATCTCCTGTTTCAATGTCATCTCTTGTAAGGGACTGAATTTCATTCCTCACCAACAGAGCTACCTCACCCCCTCTGCCCACCTGTCTTTTCAAAGTCAAAGTCAATTTTATTCGTTGCATGCACCCGAAAGTGTAGTGAAATGAATTTCCCAGCAGCGAAACACTGAAAAAGAACACACAATACACAATAAGATTTAACACAAACATCCACCACAGCATTCTTCACTGTGGTGGAAGGCACAAAGTTCAGCCAGTCCTCCTCCTTTGTTCACCCGTGGTTGGGGACATAAGCCCTTCGTAGTCGCCGCAAGGATGGACGGATGTACAGGCCCTCTCGTCGGGATGATTTGAAACTCCGACGGCGAGACGGTCAAACGCACTCCGCGGCTTGGAGGTCCTGAATCAGTGCTTTTTTACCGGAGTCCGCGGCTTCAGGATGTTATAGGCCGCATTCGGAGCTGTTCTCTGGCCATCCGCGGTGAGGGATCCCAGGCTCCGGATGGTAAGTCCACAACACGCCGCAGCTAGAAGCTCAGCAGACCACAGCCTCATGATGCCGAAGTCACCAGGCCAGCGATCGGAGCACTGCTCTCTGGCGACTCCCAGCAAGGGTTCGTCCCGCTCCGCGATGGAAAATCCACACTGCGTCCCCCTGCTGAAGCTCGCCAGAATGCGACTCGGGATATAACAGTCCACCGGCCAGCGATCGGAGCACTTCACTCTGGCGACCCCCGGCAAGGTTTCGCCCGCTATGCAATGGAAAGTCCACGCTGCGCCCGCTGCTATTGCTCTGGGCCCGACTCCGGGAAAGGCCGCTCCAATCCATGGTGTTAGGCTGCGAGGGAGGCGACGTGGAAAAAGTCGCCTCTCCATGGAGGAGGCGACTGAAAGCCGTTCCCCCCATTTCCCCTCCCCACCACCCCCCACACAAGACATACTGAGAGACAGGTGACCTGGGAACTGCAGCTATTCCCGGGTGGCTGCTGGCGGGCGCAGGGACTGGACAGCGGCTTCTGCCGGCACAGGCGCAACCGGTGAAGGTGGTAGTTGGTGGGTAGCTACTAGGCGGCAGGCAGGCTGCTCCATCCCAGGCTCGGGCTCGCTCTCTACTAATCCCAGGGCAGGCGACCTAGGCTCTACAGCCAGTCCCGGGGCAGGCGACCTGGGAACTGCAGCTAGTCCCGGGGATGTGAGGGATCTGGGAACTGAAGCCAGTCCCAGGGACACGAGGGATCTGGGAACTGCAGCCAGTCCCGGGGCATGTAGGCAATGCTGCCGACCACTGGACTATACCAAACCCTTGTTCCTGTCCCACCATCCATTTTTCAAAATTTAGCAACTTAAATTGGGGGTGCGTCTTCGACGCAGGTGCGTCTTCATCACCGAGAAATATGATAATTAAAAATTGTAGGTAGAAATTATAGCTTTCATGAAAATGAAACTGCTGCACCTACAATTGAGAAAAGTGAAAACATTCTTGTTTTCTGTGATCAGCCATGCTCATATTGAATGGCGGTGCAGGCTCGAAGGGGCGAATGGCCTACTCCTGCACCTATTTTCTATGTTTCTATTTTCTATGTGTTGCTTAAGAACAATGTTTTCATAATTAGCAGAAAATAAATGTAATTTTCATGCAAATGTTCAATGTTGCAGGTGACTGGTGCCAGTGATATCGACTCGCCTATGTTGGCTGTTCGAAAACAGAGGAAAGTGCTTAATGTATGTAAATTAACATTTCTAGTGGAACTTTCACGATTTCTTGAAAATTAAGGCTTTAAAGCCAACATACTTAGCGATATATTTTTAGCTGTTGTGAACAGCAGACTTTACCAACATCTTTTTCAAAAGATTGTGGGAAATTGAGCTCTATTCAAGATTATTTTGCTTATGCGAGAAAAGCTTTGTATCATAAAACTTTGCATTCGTGAAAGGCAAAGATTAAGACATGAAAATACTGTTATATTAGCTAAATTAATTTTGACAATTCACAAATCCAACTTTGTCAAAGGATAAGAAATAGGAAATACTGGTGCTGTAAGTACTGAATGTTTGTATTTTTTTCACTGTACTCTTTGTGCACAATTACCTGGAATAACTCTGAATTATGTTTTTGATTCAAGAGCATAGTTGTTTTTAATTTCTAATAGTATTAAACTACATTAATCTGTCACTAAGATGTGTAGCTAGGCTCCTTTATATATCACCGTTGCAACAGCAAAACACTTTGGGTGAAGAAAATGGAACTGAAGTTTGATTAATGGATTGTGGATTAATTTACCTTCTCAGTTAGGCATCACAGATAGTGAAGATGATGATTTTAGAGCAACTTCGAACAAGAATAATAAAGATCCCAAGTTGTCCAGAAATCTTCATCGTCCCTATATCAAAGTAAGTAAGAGTCTTAGTCACAAATTCAGTTATTGCCTGAAATAATATTTGAGCTCTTTTGTGGCATTTGTTGCAGTTCAGTGATTTGATATAAAGAGTTATTAAAATATAGGGCGCACATTAATTTGTTATGTAGTTTTAAGACAAAGTTCCTACTTGGAAAACCCAAAATGGTTTTGATCTTGACTACCTTTTAAATTGAATTTGCTCTTTTTTTTTGTATAAGCGATTTGCTACCATGGCAACATAACCTTGAGGAAAATTCATTGCAATTTTGTTCTAGTTATTTTAAAATGGCTGTTTGTGCAAACAATGAATTCTCTGTTGATGCGGATTAATCACAAGATTTGTGTTTGAGAAAGGACTTTTTATTGCAGATGCAGCTTTTGCCTTCAAGCTATATTTCATTACTAAACATCTGAGTCAAGTATCCAAGCAGCAAACTGTACAAACATAACTTGTTGCTGACCAACATCCGAAAATAGATGGGCAAACCAGTAATTTCTTTGAATTTGAAAACTAGTTTTTCATCATTCTTTAGTTTTGATATAATTTAGAAAAAGTCATATAAAAAATGAAGATAGACACAAAAAGCATGAGGTAACTCACCGGGTCAGACAGCATCTCTGGAGAGAAGGAATGGGTGACGTTTCGGGTCTTCTTCAGACTAGTTAGGGATAAGCGAAATGAGAGATCTAGACGGTGATGTGGAGACATAAAGTACAATGAATGAAAGATATGCAAAAAAGGAACAATGATAAAGGAAACAGGCCATTGTAAGCTGTTTGTAGGGTGAAAATCAGAAACTAGTGCAACTTGGGTGGGGGAGGGAAAGAGAGTGAGTGAATGCCGGGGCTACCCGAAGTGAGATAAATCAATATTTAAACCACTGGGCAGTAAGCTGCCCAAGCAAAATATGAGATGTTGTTCCTCCAATTTACGTTTAGCCTCAGTCTGACAATGGAGGAGACCGAGGACAGAAAGGTCTGTGCAGGAATGGGAAGGAGAATTAAAGTGTCCAGCAACTGGGAGATCAGGTTGGTTTATGCGGGCTGAGCGAAGGTGTTCCGCGAAACGATCACCCAGACTGTTTGGTATCGCCGATGTATAAGAGTCCACATCTTGAACAATGGATACAGTAGATGAGGTTGGAGGAGGTGCAAGTGAACCTTTGCCTAACATGAAGGGACTGTTGGGGTCCTTGGACAGTCGAGGGAGGAAGTATAGCGACAGGTGTTGCATCTTTTGTGATTTCAGGGGAAGGTACCTGGGGTGGTGGTGGTTTGGGTGGGAAGTGATGAGTTAACTAGGGAGTTGTGGAGGGAACGGTCTCTACGAAAGGCGGAAAGGGGTGGGGATGGAGAAATGTGGCTAGTGGTGGGATCCCGATGGAAGTGGCGGACATTTCGGAGGATTATGCGTTATTTCGGAGGATTATGCGACAGCTGATGGGGTGGAAGGACTAGGGGGACTGTGTGTCTGTTGCAACTAGGGGGGGGGGGGGGACAAGGGCGGAGCTGCGGGGTACCGAGGAGACACGAGTGAGGGCCTCCCTCATCTATGATGGGAGAGGGGATCGCCCGTTCCCTAAACAATGAAGACATCTCGGATGTTCTAGTATGGAACACCTTATCTTCAGTGCAGATGTGGCTTAGCCGGAGGAATTGGGAGTAGGGGATAGCCTTTGCAGGAAGCAAGGTGGAAAGAAGTGTAGTCGAGATAGTTGTGGGAGTCAGTGGGTTTGTAGTCAGTCAATAGTCTATTTCTTGTGATGGAGACTGGGATCAAGGGGAGGGACGTTTCTGAGATGGTCTAAGTAAATTTGAGTGCAGGATGAAAATTGGTGGTGAAGTTGATGAAGTCCATGAGTTCTCCGTGGGTGCAGGAGAGTTGGACAACATGAAAGTAAACAGAACAATTAAAAGTTAACACAAAGTGCTAGAGTAACTCACCGGCACGGTCAGGTTGCATCACAGGAGAACATAGAAAGATGAGGTTTCAGGGTTTGGACCCTTCAGTCTCTGACTTCAGCAGTGTGAAGAAAAGTCTAAACCCGAAACGTTACCTATCCATGTTCTCCAGAGACGCTGCCTGTCCCGCTGAGTTACTCCAGCACTTTGTGTCGTTTTTTTGTAAAGCAACATCTGCAGTTCTTTGTTTCAATCATTACATGTTGTCTCATGATGGCTGATTGCGTAAAAGGGGATAGCTCCAATTGCGTCCTCAGTATTTTTAGTGAATTACAATTATAACATGGCAAACTTTATTTGAAATTCAATCATTTTATTTATGTATAATTTTCATTAGCAGAAGAAACTTTTAATATTTTAACATAATTTATGGCATCATTGGCACGTAATTATTTTCATCATTTTCCAACAGCATAGCTGTGATGAATTTTGGGTTTGAACCTTTGGTAGAGTCTACCAGCATTTCACATATAGTTTTATGGCACATTCTTGAGTTGATTTTCACTGTTATGTTCATAGCCCATGAATTGCTTTTGAAGTGCAGGCAACTAAATAGGTTACAACATAATCCCAGAGGGAGAAACAAGAAGGATAAAAGACCATTTGTTCTTTGACAGTTTACAAGGACATCAGGAAAATCTTCACACCTTGAATAGTGCAATTAAATCTTAAAATATTACCATTGCTGAGATATCTTGAGGTCACTCTTGTCCATAAATTAAATTGGATCTTCAATATAAACTATGGATATAAGAGGTCAGAGGCTGGATATACAAAGGAAAACGATGCAGCATCTGCACCCTAAGCATTTCCACCACTTTCACTTGCCTGGAACTCAGCATTATCCATTTGCAGTAATCCGTTGATTGATATTTATGCACAACCTTATACATTAACTCCATCCACGACTGGGGCATCTCAGCTGTAGTGTACCATCTCCAAAATGCACATCAATTATTTCTATATGGCTACTTTGAGCTACAACCAATCCTGTGACCTCTGCCAACAAGACCAGGAATAATTGACTACAAGTTGCCTAAATTTAGATTTATTATCGTCACGTATACTGATTGGAAAGCTTTGTTTTGCATGCTATCTGATTAAATCAGATAATACTATACTTAAATTCATCAAGTCACCCTTCAATTTTTCTGGGTCTGGATCCTGGAACTCCCTCTCCAAAGGCAATGTGCAAGCGCAGTCATCTGGAGAAAAATAGCTGGTAAAGTGATTCATCAGCACCTCAAAGGAGTGTAGGGAAGGGCAATTGGCTCTAAATCGGCTAAATGGTGGCCGATTAGGAAAAGGGGAGATGCAGCGAGACCTGGGTGTCATGGTACACCAGTCATTGAAAGTAGGCATGCAGGTGCAGCAGGCAGTGAAGAAAGCGAATGGTATGTTAGCTTTCATAGCAAAAGGATTTGTGTATAGGAGCAGGGAGGTTCTACTGCAGTTGTACAGGGTCTTGGTGAGACCACACCTGGAGTATTGCGTACAGTTTTGGTCTCCAAATCTGAGGAAGGACATTATTGCCATAGAGGGAGTGCAGAGAATGTTCACCAGACTGATTCCTGGGATGTCAGGACTGTCTAATGAAGAAAGACTGGATAGACTTGGTTTATACTCTCTAGAATTTAGGAGATTGAGAAGGGATCTTATAGAAACTTACAAAATTCTTAAGGGGTTGGACAGGCTAGATGCAGGAAGATTGTTCCCGATGTTGGGGAAGTCCAGGACAAGGGGCCACAGCTTAAGGATAAGGGGGAAAATCCTTTAAAACCGAGATGAGAAAAACTTTTTTCACACAGAGAGTGGTGAATCTCTGGAACTCTCTGCCACAGAGGGTAGTTGAGGCCAGTTCATTGGCTATATTTAAGAGGGAGTTAGATGTGGCCCTTGTGGCTAAAGGGATCAGAGGGTATGGAGAGAAGGCAGGTATGGGATACTGAGTTGGATGATCAGCCATGATCATATTAAATGGCGGTGCAGGCTCGAAGGGCCGAATGGCCTACTCCTGCACCTAATTTCTATGTTTCTAACACGTAAATCTCCCAAAAATGAATACGGTTTAAAAGAAGGCGCATTAGGTCTCCGTTTTACCCTTACACAAATGCTCCTTCAATACAACATTCCCTGAGTATTATGCTGTGACCTCAGCCAAATTTTATTCTTCAAGCCTTTAAATAAAAATATAGTATATATGTGACAAATGTACTTTGAAAAGATTGTAACAGTGCACTGATCTCCCCCAGCGCAAAATCTCAAATTTATAAAGATCCCTATTTTTGGATGACACAAAGCTAGGGTGGCAGTGTGAGCTGCGAGGTGGATGCTATGGGGCTGTAGGGTGACTTAGATGGGTTGGATGAGTGGGCAGATGCATGGCAGATGCAGTATAATGTGACTAAATATGAGGTTATCCACTTTGGTGGCAAGAACAGGAAGGTAGATTATTACTTACCTAGATTAGGAAAAGGAGAGGTGCAACGAGACCCGGGTGGCCTTGTACATCAGTCACAAAGTAAGCATGCAGGTACAGCAGGCATTGAAGAAAGCAAATGGCATGTTGGCATTTAAAGCAAGAAGATTTGAGTATAGGAGCAGTTGTACCTGATGAGACCACACCTGCAGTATTGTGTGCAGGTTTGGTCACCTAATTTGAGGAAGGACATTCTTGCTATTTAGGGAGTGCAGCAAAGGTTCACCAGGTTAATTCTCATGATGGCGGGACTGACATACAATGAAAGAATGTGTTGACTGGGCTTATATTCACTGGAATTTAGAAGGATGAGAGGATATCTTATAAAAACATACAAAATTCTTAAGGGATTGGACAGGCTAGATGCAGGGAAAATGTTCCCGATGTTGGTGGAGTCCAGAACCATGGGTCACAGTTTAAGAATAATGGGTAGGCCATTTAGGACTGAGATGAAGAAAATCTTTTTCACCCGGAGAGTTGTGAATCTGTGGAATTCTCTGCCACAGAAGTCAGTGGAGGCTAATTCACTGGATGGTTTCAAGAGAGAGTTAGATTTAGCTGTCAGGGCTAAGCAGGAACAGGGTACTGATTTTGGATGATCAGCTATGATTATATTGAATGGCAGTGCTGGCTCGAAGGGCTGAATGGCCTACTCCTGCACCTATATTCTATGTTTATAAGAGCACCATTTGAACTAATAACTAATAACACAGAGCATGTGCCAGGAAATCTGCGATGTCAAAGATGGGATTATTAAAAAGTTGTTAATTCTTGTGCTTTCTCTGATAGCATTCTGCTCGACAGTTTCTTGATGAAGAAGCTGAACTTTCCTCGGAAGGAGCAGAAAATGTGTCTTCTGATGAAGATGACTCTGACAACATCATTGATACCTCTTTGAAACGTTTTATCAATGATGAGTCCCAACTTTCAAATGGTAACCCTCTGAAACAATATAAAACATTAAATTAAAAACTTCATTTATTAGTTTACAGAGAGCTCAGTTATGCCCACGTTATTTGGAATTGTACTTTTCAAAAATATATTTAATCTGAATAATTAATAATTGCACTGTATAACTAAGACAAATAAATCACTAAAATGTGATACTTCATTGATGACCTCAGGAGGTTATTGATAGGAATTCTACAGTTAACTCCAACAATAATCTATGTATGTTCTGAACAAATTGTGGGTTATCATTGCAGGCATGTGACCTGCCGCATGTTGTCAATGTTCAATAGAATTTAAACGACATGTAACACATTTGTGGAGGGCCATCATGAAATATAATCAACAAAGTAGAAAGGAGTGGGCAGATAAATTGTCATGAAAAAAAATTAGAAGTATATTTTATTTTTCTTTGTCCTTTATAAAGAATGAGATGACTGCCCAGTGACTAGCATTTAGTGGATCTGCATGGAGACATGGAAAACCTGAGTTAATAACAAGTATATGATCTAAAATGTGTGTTACAGAATATGTGCAGAACCAAAATAGATTGTTGTTTTTTGGCATTGCCTTAAGAATACATGTTTTCAGTAATTGGTTCATGAACAGAATTACTGGAATACATTCATTTCTTAAACCTGCATTTATAGCCAGAGAAAATGTTATTTCTATGAATGCGATTTTGTAGATACATTATTTGATTTAGCAGAAAAGCATTTGCATTTAAATTCCATAGAGATACTTCTCCTGTTTCATTTTCTTCGATATTAAATTATTATCTGTTGGATAATACTGTAATCTAAATTGATTTAGTTTAAAAGAAAAACTGGCAATTCTTGTTCCTATTAGAGCCTCATCTACTTTAGAAATACAGTATGACCGATATATTAGTTGTGCCTCCAAGCTGAGTAGTTACAACTGAGTTTATTTATTTTTTTTTGTAATTTGCTGTTATCAATATCGCATTTGAGATTTCATAGATTTATTTAAATGTTTGTGCTTCTCTGAATGACTGCAGTCTGTAATCATGTTTAATTAAATATCATTTCCCTAGATGTTGATATGCAAGCGATTTACTTGAAATCTGTACGCAGCCCAAATATCTATAAGAAGAAAATGGTCTATAACAGAAATGATATGACTATCTTCTCACAGGTAATATTATTTATTTTTATTAGATTTATTTTCTTGGCTCGCTAAAGAGAAAGTTAAAGCTCCAAATTTAAGAACTTACATTTACTGTAACACACTGTAGTTTTGTACTTCCAAGTCAGAGAGAGGAAGGACTGCAAATTGGCATTTATTCCTATTTCCTCTGGAATACTTCCACTAACAGCCAGATACAGTAGGTATCCTTCTTAGGGGTTTGCTTGAATTCCTGCAGTTGGATTTCTTACCTGTTGTAGTACCAAAACCACACCATTGCTATCCCTTGATACCAATAATTTCTCTTCCTTCATCCATTCTGTTACCTTTGATGTTCTCCAAGAATCCATTGCTTTCAGTTTCTCATCCCTGTACTGCCCCCCCCCCCCCCCCCCACCAACAACATATGAAAACCAAGAAGCATTGTCCATGTTAAGCTGACCCAGTTGGATCCCACCATCCCTCCTATGCTGACCCTACCTTGAGATTGTTTGTCTAACATTCAGTATTGAATGATCTAGGTGCGCATACATTTTCTTTAACTAAATGTTGGAAACATGAAGCTTATTGTTTTCCCTCTTCAGTCAAAACTCAGTTCCTTGAGCACTTGACCACTGCTTAGCAATTGTCTGAGTCTGATCTAGACTGTTTGTAATCTTGACATACTAAACCCCAGGCTGAATTTTAGGCCAGTGCCCTCCATAATGTTTGGGACAAAGACCAATCGTTATTTATTTGCCTCTGTACTCCACAATTTGAGATTTGTAATAGAAAAAAATCACATGTGGTTAAAGTGCTCATTGTCAGATTTTATTAAAGGATATTTTAATACATTTTGGTTTTACCATGTAGACATTACAGCTGCGTTTATACATAATCCCCCCCCCCCCCCCCCCCCCATTTCAGAGCACCATAATGTTTGGGACACATGGCTTCACATGTGTTTGTAATTGCTCCAGTGTGTTTAATTGCCTCCTTAATGCAGGTAAAAGAGAGCTCTCAGCACCTAGTCTTTCCCCCAGTCTTTCCATGGCCGTTGGAAACTTTTATTGCTGTTTATCAATATGAGGACCAAAGTTGTGCCAATGAAAGTCAAAGAAGCCATTATGAGACTGAGAAACAAGAATTAAACAGTTAGAGACATCAGCCAAACCTCAGGCTTATGAAAATTAACTGTTTGCAACATCATTAAGAAGAAAGAGAGCACTGGTGAGCTTACTAATCGCAAAGGGACTGGCAGGCCAAGGAAGACCTCCACGGCTGATTAAAGTAAATTCCCCAAACACATGTCCGACAGATCAGAAACACTCTTCAGGTGTCAGGTGTGGATTTGTCAATTACTACTGTCTACAGAAGACTTCATGAACAGAAATACAGAGGCTACACTGCAAGATGCAAACCACTGGTTAGCCGCAGAAATAGGATGGCCAGGTTACAGTTTGCCAAGAAGTACTCAAAAGAGCAACCACAGATCTGGAAAAAGGTCTTGTGGACAGATGAGATGAAGATTAACATATCAGTGTGATGGCACGAGCAAAGTATGGTGGAGAGAAGGAACTGCCCAAGATCCAAAGCATACCACTTCATCTGTGAAACACGGTGGTGGGGGTGTTATGGCTGTGCCCCAAACATGGTATTATGGTGCCTTGAAAGGGGGGGGGGGGGGGGGGGGGAACTATGTACAAACACTGCTGAAATTTCTACATGGTGAAACCAAGATGTATAAAAATGGCCTTTATTAAAATCTAACAATGTGCACTTTAACCACATGTGTTTTTTTTCTACTAAAAATCTCAAATTGTGCAGTACAGAGGCAAATAAATAAGTGATGGGTCTTTGTCCCAGATGTTATGGTGGGCACTGCATGTGGAAATAACTGGTGACTTTAGGTCTCCAGTTTCTAATGTGTTCCACTACTTGGGATTTTCACCTGCCTCTTGTCTGGGATGTTCATTTTAATGGATGAATAAAGCAGGTTTAGTTTTTCAGCATGTATAAGTGATGGTAGTAACCAAGCTAAATAGATGCGTGGCCTTTTTTGTCTACTGATTCATCAATTAATATGTCAGATTAATTAAAATATCAATCTTAATGAAGGTTTTTTTCAAATATCACTTTGAAAAGATTATGATTGGAAAAATCTCTTAGACATTTCCTCTGGGTTTGTGGTTTCTGAGTGACAATAAGCCGAACATCGGATCTGCAAACTCTTCGAGAGATCGAGAATGAAGTGCCTAATAGGTAGTTTGATGTAGATGTGATATAGGTCTCTTTAAGTAGGACCTCATAGAGTCACAGTTTGATGCAATAACCCTTTGCCTTGACATATCCACGGCGATTCATCTATATTAATATAATTTTCCAATATATAGCCTTGATGATATATAGTCCCTCATGGAGTCATCCAGATATTTCTGCAATATTGTAAGAATATACCTGCCTCCACCTAGGCAGTGCATTCTAGATTCCAGCCGCCCTCAGGGTAACAACTTTTTACCTCAGACTTCCATTAATCCTCTTATACCTTAGACACCTCTGATGTGGGGAAATATTTCTTGCATCTCTACCACATGTCCCTCATAATTTTGTATACTTCAATCAGGTCTCCCTTCAGCCTGCTCTACTCCAAGAAAATCAAACCCATCCCATCCAATCTCTCCTAATTTGCACATCAAAGTTCCTTTGTTTCTCAATACTGCCTTGGGCTTCTCAATACTCCCTTGGCCTCAAACATTCATATATAATTAGATTAGATTAGATTAGATTAGATTATACCTTTAATAATCCTTTACAGGAAATTACAGTGCCACGACAGCTTCACGATTACTTGCTGTATTAGCACTCCTAAAATAAATGTGCTCCTGGGACAGGGTTCTCAATGCTATCGTACATGCTCTTTCTCCAGGGCCAGAGATTCTCAAGAAACCGTGGGAATTTGTCTTGTTGTCTTTAAACACATCCTTGAATCTTTTCATCTGTCCGTAACAGACTTTGAATTGAACAACTGTCTTACAAGGCTGATTTTTGGCATGCGGTTGGTGGGGGCTATGGTGAATTTGGAGGATTTTTGTGTTTTGAGTTGCCTGATAGTGGCAGTGTCATAGAGTGATACAGTGTGGAAACAGGCTTTTGGGAAGTCTAACATGGGCAGGACCTACATAGTGTATGGTAGGGCATTGGGTAGTGTTGCAAGGCAGAAGGATCTAGGAGTGCAGGTGCATTGCTCCCTGAAGGTGGGGTTGTAGGTAGATCGGGTGGTCAGAAAAGCCATTCACTGTGTAGGTCCTGCCCATGTTAGAATTCCCAAAATGTAATACCTCAATTTTTCTGCATTAAGTTCTATCAACCATTCCTCACTTGCCCAACCTGCCCACACCGGCCAACATGTCCCAGCTACACTAGTCCCATCTGACAACATTTGGTCCATATCCCTCCAAACCTTTCCTACCCATGTGCCTGTCTAACTGCTTAAATGTTGGGATAGTCCCTGCCTCAACTACTTCCTCTGCAGCTTGTTCCATACATCCACCACTCTTTGTGTGAAAAGGTTACCCCTCAGATTCCTATTAAATCTTTTCCCCTTCACCTTAAACCTCTGTCCTCTGGTACTCGATTCACCGACTCTGGGCAAGAGACTGCATCTAGCCGATCTATTCCTCTCGTGATCTTATACACCTCTATAAGATCACCCTTCATCCTCCTGCGCTCCAAGGAATAATCCCAGCCTACTCAACCTCTACCTATAGCTCATACCCTCTATTCCTGGCACCATCCTCGTAAATCTTCTCTGTACCCTTTCCAGCTTGACAACATCTTTCTTATTGCACAATGCCCAGAACTGAACACAATATTCTAAATATGGCCGCACCAATGTCTGAATCAAGTACACAGGACAAGATGTTAAGAAGTCCCTTGTGCCAATAGGTGGGGAGCATTTCACGACATTCGTTGATTGTTGAGAGTGGTAGACGCTCAACATCGGTGGGGGGCGGGGGGGGGGGATACGTATATCTTGGCCTGGGTAAACTTCAGGACAGTTGGGCACAGGACACATCATCAGTAGTGTACCCTTGCATCACTGGGTGTTTCGGCCTTTTAACACTATACACCCTCCACAAGGGCGGCCCGCTGCAGGATGATCAGCCCTCAGCGCGTGTCCCGTGTCAAACCGTCCCAAAGATTCACCCTGACGTACTTGGGGCCCAGCATGGGTCTTTCCGCTTGAGCCAAATCCACCGGCTGCTTCTTTCAGCCGCCTCTGAGAGTGATCTTATGGTCTTCCGCAGAGCCTGACCGTGGATTTCAAGCTCCTTCAGCAGTCTGATGGTAGATGACGCAACAAATCCTCTGCATCCCACTTCAACTGGATAGACTTTGGTGTTCCAGCCACGCCGCGTTGCCTCTGCTGCAAGCTCTGCGTAGTGCAGCTTCTTACGCTCATAGGCCTCCTCAACAGAGTTCTCCCATGGAACTGTGAGCTCTATGATGTAAGCAGTCTTCTGTGAAGGGGACCACAACACCAAGTCTGGCCTGAGGTTGGTGGAAGCAATTTCAGGTGGAAAAATTAGTTGTCGGCCGATGTCCGCCAGCATCCTCCAGTCACGGGCCCTGCATAGGTTTCCTTCTTCTGATCTGGTGGAAGGATGTTTAGATGTTTTCTGTCCTTCTCAGACAAAGGTCGTTGCCCTTAGGGGGGGGGGGGGGGGGGGGGGGTTGCTTGCTCTCGGAGGCAAGGAGTTGGTCGCACACCGCCTGTTCTCAAGGGCTGATGCCAGGCTTTTTAGTACCTGATTATGCCGCCACGTGTATCTCCCTTGCGTGAGGCTGGTCTTGCAGCCTACCATGATGTGTTTGAGGGTCGCTGGAGTTGGGCAGAGGGCACAGGTTGGATCCTCGCCGTACCACTGATGGAGGTTCTTTGGTGATGGAAGCACGTCATAAGTCGCTCTGATGATGAAGCTGATCTTGCTTGCTTCCATTTCCCATAGTTCTTTCCAGCTGATCTTCCTCCTGCTCCACACCTTCCCACTGCATCCATTGCCCCTGTTTGGCAAGAGAGACCGCCTTTGCACTTCTTGCGTCCTCCTCCTGTCGCCGCACCTCCTCGACCACCAATGTCCTCCGCTCTGATGTTGTGGCCTTTCGCCAAGTTGGTTTACTTGTCGTAAGGCCAAAGCCTCCTCTTCCCTGCTGGACTTGCCCCACGATGTCTTTGTGCCTCAGGGCTGATGAAGCTTGCTGTACTGCATCAGATGGTGTCCACTTCCGGCCAGTTACTAGGGGCGGCGCAACAGCACTGATGGTCTTGTCTCTAGAGTCCCTCAGTGTCATCTGGAGTCTTACTTTAGAACACTTGTATTCCTCTGTTAGACTAGTGAGAGGTAGTTCCAGGACCCCTTTGCCATATAGGCCGATGTTAGTTAGACATCGTGGGACACCGAGCCATTTCTTCGCGTATGAAGTTATGGTTCGCTCCATCTTCTCCACAGTTGTTATTGGGGCTTCATAAACGATCAGTGGCCACATTGTCCGAGGAAGGAGTCCAAACTGTAGGCACCAGAGCTTCAGTTTCCCAGGCAGTAGGGTCTGATTGATGTTCTCCAGACCGTTGACAATTTCTTGCCTTAGTTGTTGTACCTGCTCTTTGTCCTTGAGACTTGCGTTGTACCATCTGCCCAGGCTTTTAACTGGCTGCTCAGACACTGTTGGTATTGGGTCGTCACCGATGCAGAACCTTGTGTCTCTAAGCACCCCCTTGACTATGGAGATGCTTCGAGATTTACTTGGTTTGATTTTCATTCGGGCCCACTTGATGTTCTCCTGCAGCTTTCCAAATAGCCGCTTGGTGCATGCTGCAGTAGTGGTTAGTGTTGTCATGTCGTCCATGTATGCCCTGATGGGTGGCAGACGGAGCCCAGCCCTGGTTCGTTCACCGCCCACCACCCATTTTGAGGCCCTGATGATGACTTCCATGGCCATTGTAAAGGCCAAGGGTGAGACTGTGCAGCCTGCCATGATGCCTACTTCCAAGCGCTGCCATGTTGTACTGAAGTCAGCTGTTGTGAAGCACAGCTGCAGGTCTTGGAAATAGCTCTTGACCAGTGTGGTGATGAGCTCTGGTACATGGAAAAAGGCAAAAGATTCCCAAAGGAGTTCACGGGGAACTGAACCAAATGCATTGGCCAGATCGAGGAAGATCACATGTAGGTCTCTCTTGTCCTTCTTAGCTGCTTGGATCTGGTGCCAGATCATGCTTGTATGCTCCAAGCAGCCCAAAAATCCTGGAATTCCTGCTTTCTGTACAGATGTATCAATGTACTTGTTTGTTACCAGATAGGTGGACAGCCTTTGTGATACAATGCTGAAAAAGATTTTTCCCTCGACGTTGAGGAGACATATTGGCCGGAATTGGCTGATGTCTGAT